>NW_028122558.1:0-97176 GCF_965194805.1 Balaenoptera borealis | reverse complement strand
ATTGTAGAATCATGGGTCCTGCAAACATGACTGAGGTTTGATTCTGGAACCATGTGTCCTGCGAATATGACTGAGGTTTGATATTGGAAATCTTTGGCCTGGGAACTTGACTGAGGTTTGATGGCAGAAACCTGTGGACTGGCAACATGACTGAGGTTTGATTGTAGAACCCTGTGCCCTGGAAACATGACTGTGGCCTGGTAGTGGAAACCCATGGCCTAGGAGTTTGACATTGGTTTGATTCTGGAACGCTGTGGCCTGGGAACATGACTGAGGCGTGATTCTGGAAAAGTGTGGCCTGGGAATATGACTGAAGTTTGATTCTGGAAATCTGTGGCCTGGGAACTTGACTGAGGTTTGATGGCAGAAATCTGTGGACTGGCAACATGACTGAGGTTTGATTGTAGAACCCTGTACCCTGGAAACATGACTGAGACCTGATACTTGAAACCCATGGCCTGGGAACTTGACATTGGTTTGATTCTGGAACCCTGTGGCCAGGAACAAGACTGAGGCGTGATTCTGGAATGCTGTGCCCTGGGAACATGACATCTGTTTAGATTGTGGAATACTGGGCCCTGGGAACCTGACTGAGGCTTGGTTCTGGAACCCTGTGGACAGGGAACTTGACTGAGGTTTTATTCTGGAATCCTGTGGCCTGGGAACATGACATCAGTGGATTCTGGAACCCTGTGGCCGGGGAACATGTCATCAGTGGATTCTGGAACCCTGTGGCCTGGGAACATGAGAATGGTTTGATTCTGGAACCCTGTGGCTTGGGAATATGCCTGAGGTTTGATGGTGTAAACCTGTGGCCTGGCAACATGACTGAGGTTTGTTTCTGGAACCCTGTTCCCTGGGAACATGCCTGAGGTTTGCTTCTGGACACCTTTCTCCTGGGAACATGACTGTGGTTTGATTGTGGAATCCTGTGGCCTGCGAACATGACTGAGGTTTGATTCTGGAACCATGTGTCCTGGGAATATGACTGAGCTTTGATTCTGGAAATCTGTGGCCTGGGAACTTGACTGAGGTTTGATGGCAGAAACCTGTGGACTGGCAACATGACTGAGGTTTGATTGTAGAACCCTGTGCCCTGGAAACATGACTGCGACCTGATACTTGAAACCCATGGCTTGGGAACTTGACATTGCTTTGATTCTTTAACCCTGTAGCCAGGGAACATGACTGAGGCGAGATTCTGGAATCCTGTGCCCAGGAAACATGACTGTGGCTTGGTACTGGAAACCCATGGCCTAGGAATTTGACATTGGTTTGATTCTGGAACCCTGTGGCCTGGGAACATGACTGAGGCGTGATTCTGGAATCCTGCGGCCTGGGAACATGACATCTGTTTAGATTATGGAATACTGTGCCCTGGGAACCTGACTGAAAGCTTGGTTCTGGAATCCTGTGGACTGGGAACATGACTGAGGTTTGATTCTGGAACCATGTGGCCTGGGAATATGACTGTGGTTTGATTTTGGAAACCATTGGCCTGTGAACATGACTGATGTTAGATTGAGGAATCCTGGGGCCTGGGAACATGACATCACTTTGGATTCTGGTACCCTGTTGCCTGGGAACATGAAATCGGTTTGATTGTGGAAACCTGTGGTCTGGGAATATGACTGAGGTTTGATGGTGGTATCCTATGGCCTGGCAACATGACTGAGGTTTGATTCTGGATCCCTGGGGCCAGGGAACATGACTGAGGCGTGATTCTGGGAAACTGTGGCCTGGGAATATGACTGAGGTTTGACTCTGGAAATCTGTGGCCTGGGAACTTGACTGAGGTTTGATGGCAGAAATCTGTGGACTGGCAACATTACTTAGGTTTGATTGTAGAACCCTGTGCTATGGAAACATGACTGAGACCTGATACTTGAAACGCATGGCCTGGGAAATTGACATTGGTTTGATTCTGGAACCCTGTGGACTGGGAACATGACTGAGGTTTTATTCTGGAACCCTGTAGCCTGGGAATATAACTGAGGATTGTTGCTGGAACCCTGTGGCCTGGGAACATGACTGAGGCGTGATTCTGGAAAAGTGTGGCCTGGGAATATGACTGAGGTTTGATTCTGGAAATCTGTGGCCTGGGAACTTGACTGAGGTTTGATGGCAGAAATCTGTGGACTGGCAACATTACTGAGGTTTGATTGTAGAACCCTGTGCCCTGGAAACATGACTGAGACCTGATACTTGAAACCCATGGCCTGGGAACTTGACATTGGTTTGATTCTGGAACGCTGTGGCCAAGAACAAGACTGAGGCGTGATTCTGGAATGTTGTGCCCTGGGAACATGAGAATTGTTTAGATTGTGGAATTCTGGGCCCTGGGAACCTGACTGAGGCTTGGTTCTGGAACCCTGTGGACAGGGAACTTGACTGAGGTTTTATTCTGGAATCCTGTGGCCTGGGAACATGACATCAGTGGATTCTGGAACCCTGTGGCCGGGGAACATGATATCAGTGGATTCTGGAACCCTGTGGCCTGGGAACATGAGAACGGTTTGATTCTGGAACCCTGTGGCTTGGGAATATGTCTGAGGTTTGATGGTGGAAACCTGTGGCTTAGCAACATGACTGAGGTTTGTTTCTGGAACCCTGTTCCCTGGGAACATGACTGAGGTTTGATTCTGGACACCTTTGTGCTGGGAACATGACTGTGTTCTGATTGTAGAATCATGGGTCCTGCAAACATGACTGAGGTTTGATTCTGGAACCATGTGTCCTGCGAATATGACTGAGGTTTGATATTGGAAATCTTTGGCCTGGGAACTTGACTGAGGTTTGATGGCAGAAACCTGTGGACTGGCAACATGACTGAGGTTTGATTGTAGAACCCTGTGCCCTGGAAACATGACTGTGGCCTGGTAGTGGAAACCCATGGCCTAGGAGTTTGACATTGGTTTGATTCTGGAACGCTGTGGCCTGGGAACATGACTGAGGCGTGATTCTGGAAAAGTGTGGCCTGGGAATATGACTGAAGTTTGATTCTGGAAATCTGTGGCCTGGGAACTTGACTGAGGTTTGATGGCAGAAATCTGTGGACTGGCAACATGACTGAGGTTTGATTGTAGAACCCTGTACCCTGGAAACATGACTGAGACCTGATACTTGAAACCCATGGCCTGGGAACTTGACATTGGTTTGATTCTGGAACCCTGTGGCCAGGAACAAGACTGAGGCGTGATTCTGGAATGCTGTGCCCTGGGAACATGACATCTGTTTAGATTGTGGAATACTGGGCCCTGGGAACCTGACTGAGGCTTGGTTCTGGAACCCTGTGGACAGGGAACTTGACTGAGGTTTTATTCTGGAATCCTGTGGCCTGGGAACATGACATCAGTGGATTCTGGAACCCTGTGGCCGGGGAACATGTCATCAGTGGATTCTGGAACCCTGTGGCCTGGGAACATGAGAATGGTTTGATTCTGGAACCCTGTGGCTTGGGAATATGCCTGAGGTTTGATGGTGGAAACCTGTGGCCTGGCAACATGACTGAGGTTTGTTTCTGGAACCCTGTTCCCTGGGAACATGCCTGAGGTTTGCTTCTGGACACCTTTCTCCTGGGAACATGACTGTGGTTTGATTGTGGAATCCTGTGGCCTGCGAACATGACTGAGGTTTGATTCTGGAACCATGTGTCCTGGGAATATGACTGAGCTTTGATTCTGGAAATCTGTGGCCTGGGAACTTGACTGAGGTTTGATGGCAGAAACCTGTGGACTGGCAACATGACTGAGGTTTGATTGTAGAACCCTGTGCCCTGGAAACATGACTGCGACCTGATACTTGAAACCCATGGCTTGGGAACTTGACATTGCTTTGATTCTTTAACCCTGTAGCCAGGGAACATGACTGAGGCGAGATTCTGGAATCCTGTGCCCAGGAAACATGACTGTGGCTTGGTACTGGAAACCCATGGCCTAGGAATTTGACATTGGTTTGATTCTGGAACCCTGTGGCCTGGGAACATGACTGAGGCGTGATTCTGGAATCCTGCGGCCTGGGAACATGACATCTGTTTAGATTATGGAATACTGTGCCCTGGGAACCTGACTGAAAGCTTGGTTCTGGAATCCTGTGGACTGGGAACATGACTGAGGTTTGATTCTGGAACCATGTGGCCTGGGAATATGACTGTGGTTTGATTTTGGAAACCATTGGCCTGTGAACATGACTGATGTTAGATTGAGGAATCCTGGGGCCTGGGAACATGACATTACTTTGGATTCTGGTACCCTGTTGCCTGGGAACATGAAATCGGTTTGATTGTGGAAACCTGTGGTCTGGGAATATGACTGAGGTTTGATGGTGGTATCCTATGGCCTGGCAACATGACTGAGGTTTGATTCTGGATCCCTGGGGCCAGGGAACATGACTGAGGCGTGATTCTGGGAAACTGTGGCCTGGGAATATGACTGAGGTTTGACTCTGGAAATCTGTGGCCTGGGAACTTGACTGAGGTTTGATGGCAGAAATCTGTGGACTGGCAACATTACTTAGGTTTGATTGTAGAACCCTGTGCTATGGAAACATGACTGAGACCTGATACTTGAAACCCATGGCCTGGGAACTTGACATTGGTTTGATTCTTTAACCCTGTAGCCAGGGAACATGACTGAGGCGAGATTCTGGAATCCTGTGCCCAGGAAACATGACTGTGGCTTGGTACTGGAAACCCATGGCCTAGGAATTTGACATTGGTTTGATTCTGGAACCCTGTGGCCTGGGAACATGACTGAGGCGTGATTCTGGAATCCTGCGGCCTGGGAACATGACATCTGTTTAGATTATGGAATACTGTGCCCTGGGAACCTGACTGAAAGCTTGGTTCTGGAATCCTGTGGACTGGGAACATGACTGAGGTTTGATTCTGGAACCATGTGGCCTGGGAATATGACTGTGGTTTGATTTTGGAAACCATTGGCCTGTGAACATGACTGATGTTAGATTGAGGAATCCTGGGGCCTGGGAACATGACATCACTTTGGATTCTGGTACCCTGTTGCCTGGGAACATGAAATCGGTTTGATTGTGGAAACCTGTGGTCTGGGAATATGACTGAGGTTTGATGGTGGTATCCTATGGCCTGGCAACATGACTGAGGTTTGATTCTGGATCCCTGGGGCCAGGGAACATGACTGAGGCGTGATTCTGGAAAACTGTGGCCTGGGAATATGACTGAGGTTTGACTCTGGAAATCTGTGGCCTGGGAACTTGACTGAGGTTTGATGGCAGAAATCTATGGACTGGCAACATTACTTAGGTTTGATTGTAGAACCCTGTGCTATGGAAACATGACTGAGACCTGATACTTGAAACGCATGGCCTGGGAAATTGACATTGGTTTGATTCTGGAACCCTGTGGACTGGGAACATGACTGAGGTTTTATTCTGGAACCCTGTAGCCTGGGAATATAACTGAGGATTGTTGCTGGAACCCTGTGGCCTGGGAACATGACTGTGGCGTGATTCTGGAAAAGTGTGGCCTGGGAATATGACTGAGGTTTGATTCTGGAAATCTGTGGCCTGGGAACTTGACTGAGGTTTGATGGCAGAAATCTGTGGACTGGCAACATTACTGAGGTTTGATTGTAGAACCCTGTGCCCTGGAAACATGACTGAGACCTGATACTTGAAACCCATGGCCTGGGAACTTGACATTGGTTTGATTCTGGAACCCTGTGGCCAGGAACAAGACTGAGGCGTGATTCTGGAATGTTGTGCCCTGGGAACATGAGATCTGTTTAGATTGTGGAATTCTGGGCCCTGGGAACCTGACTGAGGCTTGGTTCTGGAACCCTGTGGACAGGGAACTTGACTGAGGTTTTATTCTGGAATCCTGTGGCCTGGGAACATGACATCAGTGGATTCTGGAACCCTGTGGCCGGGGAACATGACATCAGTGGATTCTGGAACCCTGTGGCCTGGGAACATGAGAACGGTTTGATTCTGGAACCCTGTGGCTTGGGAATATGTCTGAGGTTTGATGGTGGAAACCTGTGGCCAGGCAACATGACTGAGGTTTGTTTCTGAAACCCTGTTCCCTGGGAACATGAGTGAGTTTTGCTTCTGGACACCTTTGTCCTGGGAACATGACTGTGGTTTGATTGTGGAACCATGGGTCCTGCAAACATGACTGAGGTTTGATTCTGGAACCCTGTGTCCTGGGAATATGACTGAGCTTTGATTCTGGAAATCTGTGGCCTGGGAACTTGACTGAGGTCTGATGGCAGAAATCTGTGGACTGGCAACATGACTGAGGTTTGATTGTAGAACCCTGTGCCCTGGAAACATGACTGCGACCTGATACTTGAAACCCATGGCTTGGGAACTTGACATTGGTTTGATTCTGGGACCCTGTGGCCAGGGAACATGACTGAGGCGAGATTCTGGAATCCTGTGCCCAGGAAACATGACTGTGGCTTGGTACTGGAAACCCATGGGCTAGGAATTTGATATTGGTTTGATTCTGGAACCCTGTGGCCTGGGAACGTGACTGAGGCGTGATTCTGGAATCCTGCGGCCTGGGAACATGAAATCTGTTTAGATTATGGAATACTGTGCCCTGGGAACCTGACTGAAAGCTTGGTTCTGGAATCCTGTGGACTGGGAACATGACTGAGGTTTGATTCTGGAACCATGTGGCCTGGGAATATGACTGTGGTTTGATTTTGGAAACCATTGGCCTGTGAACATGACTGATGTTAGATTGAGGAATCCTGGGGCCTGGGAACATGACATCACTTTGGATTCTGGTACCCTGTTGCCTGGGAACATGAAATCGGTTTGATTGTGGAAACCTGTGGTCTGGGAATATGACTGAGGTTTGACGTTGGTACCCTATGGCCTGGCAACATGACTGAGGTTTGATTCTGGCTCCCTGTGGCCAGGGAACATGACTGAGGGGTGATTCTGGAAAACTGTGGCCTGGGAATATGACTGAGGTTTGATTCTGGAAATCTGTGGCCTGGGAACTTGACTGAGGTTTGATGGCAGAAATCTGTGGACTGGCAACATTACTGAGGTTTGACTGTTGAACCCTGTGCTCTGGAAACATGACTGTGACCTGATACTTGAAACGCATGGCCTGAGAAATTGACATTGGTTTGATTCTGGAACCCTGTGGACTGGGAACATGACTGAGGTTTTATTCTGGAACCCTGTAGCCTGGGAATATAACTGAGGATTGTTTCTGGAACCCGGTGGCCTGGTAACATGACTGAGGCGTGATTCTGGAAAAGTGTGGCCTGGGAATATGACTGAGGTTTGATTCTGGAAATCTGTGGCCTGGGAACTTGACTGAGGTTTGATGGCAGAAATCTGTGGACTGGCAACATTATTGAGGTTTGATTGTATAACCCTGTGCCCTGGAAACATGACTGCGACCTGATACTTGAAACCCATGGCCTGGGAATTTGACATTGGTTTGATTCTGGAACCCTGTGGCCAGGAACAAGACTGAGGCGTGATTCTGGAATCCTGTTGCCTGGGAACATGACATCTGTTTAGATTGTGGAATACTGGGCCCTGGGAATCTGACCGAGGCTTGGTTTTGGTACCCTGTGGACTGGGAACATGACTGAGGTTTTATTCTGGAACCCTGTAGCCTGCGAAAATAACTGAGGATTGTTTCTCGAACCCTGTGGCCTGGGAACATGACATCAGTGGATTCTGGAACCCTGTGGCCTGGGAACATGAGAACGGTTTGATTCTGGAACCCTGTGGCCTGGGAACATGTCTGAGGTTTGATGGTGGAAACCTGTGGCTTGGCAACATGACTGAGGTTTGTTTCTGGAACCCTGTTCCCTGGGAACATGACTGAGGTTTGATTCTGGACACCTTTGTGCTGGGAACATGACTGTGTTCTGATTGTAGAATCATGGGTCCTGCAAACATGACTGAGGTTTGATTCTGGAACCATGTGTCCTGCGAATATGACTGAGGTTTGATATTGGAAATCTTTGGCCTGGGAACTTGACTGAGGTTTGATGGCAGAAACCTGTGGACTGGCAACATGACTGAGGTTTGATTGTAGAACCCTGTGCCCTGGAAATATGACTGTGGCCTGGTAGTGGAAACCCATGGCCTAGGAGTTTGACATTGGTTTGATTCTGGAACGCTGTGGCCTGGGAACATGACTGAGGCGTGATTCTGGAAAAGTGTGGCCTGGGAATATGACTGAAGTTTGATTCTGGAAATCTGTGGCCTGGGAACTTGACTGAGGTTTGATGGCAGAAATCTGTGGACTGGCAACATGACTGAGGTTTGATTGTAGAACCCTGTACCCTGGAAACATGACTGAGACCTGATACTTGAAACCCATGGCCTGGGAACTTGACATTGGTTTGATTCTGGAACCCTGTGGCCAGGAACAAGACTGAGGCGTGATTCTGGAATGCTGTGCCCTGGGAACATGACATCTGTTTAGATTGTGGAATACTGGGCCCTGGGAACCTGACTGAGGCTTGGTTCTGGAACCCTGTGGACAGGGAACTTGACTGAGGTTTTATTCTGGAATCCTGTGGCCTGGGAACATGACATCAGTGGATTCTGGAACCCTGTGGCCGGGGAACATGTCATCAGTGGATTCTGGAACCCTGTGGCCTGGGAACATGAGAATGGTTTGATTCTGGAACCCTGTGGCTTGGGAATATGCCTGAGGTTTGATGGTGGAAACCTGTGGCCTGGCAACATGACTGAGGTTTGTTTCTGGAACCCTGTTCCCTGGGAACATGCCTGAGGTTTGCTTCTGGACACCTTTCTCCTGGGAACATGACTGTGGTTTGATTGTGGAATCCTGTGGCCTGCGAACATGACTGAGGTTTGATTCTGGAACCATGTGTCCTGGGAATATGACTGAGCTTTGATTCTGGAAATCTGTGGCCTGGGAACTTGACTGAGGTTTGATGGCAGAAACCTGTGGACTGGCAACATGACTGAGGTTTGATTGTAGAACCCTGTGCCCTGGAAACATGACTGCGACCTGATACTTGAAACCCATGGCTTGGGAACTTGACATTGCTTTGATTCTTTAACCCTGTAGCCAGGGAACATGACTGAGGCAAGATTCTGGAATCCTGTGCCCAGGAAACATGACTGTGGCTTGGTACTGGAAACCCATGGCCTAGGAATTTGACATTGGTTTGATTCTGGAACCCTGTGGCCTGGGAACATGACTGAGGCGTGATTCTGGAATCCTGCGGCCTGGGAACATGACATCTGTTTAGATTATGGAATACTGTGCCCTGGGAACCTGACTGAAAGCTTGGTTCTGGAATCCTGTGGACTGGGAACATGACTGAGGTTTGATTCTGGAACCATGTGGCCTGGGAATATGACTGTGGTTTGATTTTGGAAACCATGGGCCTGTGAACATGACTGATGTTAGATTGAGGAATCCTGGGGCCTGGGAACATGACATCACTTTGGATTCTGGTACCCTGTTGCCTGGGAACATGAAATCGGTTTGATTGTGGAAACCTGTGGTCTGGGAATATGACTGAGGTTTGATGGTGGTATCCTATGGCCTGGCAACATGACTGAGGTTTGATTCTGGATCCCTGGGGCCAGGGAACATGACTGAGGCGTGATTCTGGGAAACTGTGGCCTGGGAATATGACTGAGGTTTGACTCTGGAAATCTGTGGCCTGGGAACTTGACTGAGGTTTGATGGCAGAAATCTGTGGACTGGCAACATTACTTAGGTTTGATTGTAGAACCCTGTGCTATGGAAACATGACTGAGACCTGATACTTGAAACGCATGGCCTGGGAAATTGACATTGGTTTGATTCTGGAACCCTGTGGACTGGGAACATGACTGAGGTTTTATTCAGGAACCCTGTAGCCTGGGAATATAACTGAGGATTGTTGCTGGAACCCTGTGGCCTGGGAACATGACTGAGGCGTGATTCTGGAAAAGTGTGGCCTGGGAATATGGCTGAGGTTTGATTCTGGAAATCTGTGGCCTGGGAACTTGACTGAGGTTTGATGGCAGAAATCTGTGGACTGGCAACATTACTGAGGTTTGATTGTAGAACCCTGTGCCCTGGAAACATGACTGAGACCTGATACTTGAAACCCATGGCCTGGGAACTTGACATTGGTTTGATTCTGGAACGCTGTGGCCAAGAACAAGACTGAGGCGTGATTCTGGAATGTTGTGCCCTGGGAACATGAGAATTGTTTAGATTGTGGAATTCTGGGCCCTGGGAACCTGACTGAGGCTTGGTTCTGGAACCCTGTGGACAGGGAACTTGACTGAGGTTTTATTCTGGAATCCTGTGGCCTGGGAACATGACATCAGTGGATTCTGGAACCCTGTGGCCGGGGAACATGATATCAGTGGATTCTGGAACCCTGTGGCCTGGGAACATGAGAACGGTTTGATTCTGGAACCCTGTGGCTTGGGAATATGTCTGAGGTTTGATGGTGGAAACCTGTGGCTTAGCAACATGACTGAGGTTTGTTTCTGGAACCCTGTTCCCTGGGAACATGACTGAGGTTTGATTCTGGACACCTTTGTGCTGGGAACATGACTGTGTTCTGATTGTAGAATCATGGGTCCTGCAAACATGACTGAGGTTTGATTCTGGAACCATGTGTCCTGCGAATATGACTGAGGTTTGATATTGGAAATCTTTGGCCTGGGAACTTGACTGAGGTTTGATGGCAGAAACCTGTGGACTGGCAACATGACTGAGGTTTGATTGTAGAACCCTGTGCCCTGGAAACATGACTGTGGCCTGGTAGTGGAAACCCATGGCCTAGGAGTTTGACATTGGTTTGATTCTGGAACGCTGTGGCCTGGGAACATGACTGAGGCGTGATTCTGGAAAAGTGTGGCCTGGGAATATGACTGAAGTTTGATTCTATAAATCTGTGGCCTGGGAACTTGACTGAGGTTTGATGGCAGAAATCTGTGGACTGGCAACATGACTGAGGTTTGATTGTAGAACCCTGTACCCTGGAAACATGACTGAGACCTGATACTTGAAACCCATGGCCTGGGAACTTGACATTGGTTTGATTCTGGAACCCTGTGGCCAGGAACAAGACTGAGGCGTGATTCTGGAATGCTGTGCCCTGGGAACATGACATCTGTTTAGATTGTGGAATACTGGGCCCTGGGAACCTGACTGAGGCTTGGTTCTGGAACCCTGTGGACAGGGAACTTGACTGAGGTTTTATTCTGGAATCCTGTGGCCTGGGAACATGACATCAGTGGATTCTGGAACCCTGTGGCCGGGGAACATGTCATCAGTGGATTCTGGAACCCTGTGGCATGGGAACATGAGAATGGTTTGATTCTGGAACCCTGTGGCTTGGGAATATGCCTGAGGTTTGATGGTGGAAACCTGTGGCCTGGCAACATGACTGAGGTTTGTTTCTGGAACCCTGTTCCCTGGGAACATGACTGAGGTTTGCTTCTGGACACCTTTCTCCTGGGAACATGACTGTGGTTTGATTGTGGAATCCTGTGGCCTGCGAACATGACTGACGTTTGATTCTGGAACCATGTGTCCTGGGAATATGACTGAGCTTTGATTCTGGAAATCTGTGGCCTGGGAACTTGACTGAGGTTTGATGGCAGAAACCTGTGGACTGGCAACATGACTGAGGTTTGATTGTAGAACCCTGTGCCCTGGAAACATGACTGCGACCTGATACTTGAAACCCATGGCTTGGGAACTTGACATTGGTTTGATTCTGGAACCCTGTGGCCAGGGAACATGACTGAGGCGAGATTCTGGAATCCTGTGCCCAGGAAACATGACTGTGGCTTGGTACTGGAAACCCATGGCCTAGGAATTTGACATTGGTTTGATTCTGGAACCCTGTGGCCTGGGAACATGACTGAGGCGTGATTCTGGAATCCTGCGGCCTGGGAACATGACATCTGTTTAGATTATGGAATACTGTCCCCTGGGAACCTGACTGAAAGCTTGGTTCTGGAATCCTGTGGACTGGGAACATGACTGAGGTTTGATTCTGGAACCATGTGGCCTGGGAATATGACTGTGGTTTGATTTTGGAAACCATTGGCCTGTGAACATGACTGATGTTAGATTGAGGAATCCTGGGGCCTGGGAACATGACATCACTTTGGATTCTGGTACCCTGTTGCCTGGGAACATGAAATCGGTTTGATTGTGGAAACCTGTGGTCTGGGAATATGACTGAGGTTTGATGGTGGTATCCTATGGCCTGGCAACATGACTGAGGTTTGATTCTGGATCCCTGTGGCCAGGGAACATGACTGAGGCGTGATTCTGGAAAACTGTGGCCTGGGAATATGACTGAGGTTTGATTCTGGAAATCTGTGGCCTGGGAACTTGACTGAGGTTTGATGGCAGAAATCTGTGGACTGGCAACATTACTGAGGTTTGATTGTTGAACCCTGTGCTCTGGAAACATGACTGCGACCTGATACTTGAAACGCATGGCCTGGGAAATTGACATTGGTTTGATTCTGGAACCCTGTGGACTGGGAACATGACTGAGGTTTTATTCTGGAACCCTGTAGCCTGGGAATATAACTGAGGATTGTTTCTGGAACCCGGTGGCCTGGTAACATGACTGAGGCGTGATTCTGGAAAAGTGTGGCCTGGGAATATGACTGAGGTTTGATTCTGGAAATCTGTGGCCTGGGAACTTGACTGAGGTTTGATGGCAGAAATCTGTGGACTGGCAACATTACTGAGGTTTGATTGTAGAACCCTGTGCCCTGGAAACATGACTGCGACCTGATACTTGAAACCCATGGCCTGGGAATTTGACATTGGTTTGATTCTGGAACCCTGTGGCCAGGAACAAGACTGAGGCGTGATTCTGGAATCCTGTTGCCTGGGAACATGACATCTGTTTAGATTGTGGAATACTGGGCCCTGGGAATCTGACTGAGGCTTGGTTTTGGTACCCTGTGGACTGGGAACATGACTGAGGTTTTATTCTGGAACCCTGTAGCCTGCGAAAATAACTGAGGATTGTTTCTCGAACCCTGTGGCCTGGGAACATGACATCAGTGGTTTCTGGAACCCTGTGGCCTGGGAACATGAGAACGGTTTGATTCTGGAACCCTGTGGCCTGGGAACATGTCTGAGGTTTGATGGTGGAAACCTGTGGCTTGGCAACATGACTGAGGTTTGTTTCTGGAACCCTGTTCCCTGGGAACATGACTGAGGTTTGATTCTGGACACCTTTGTGCTGGGAACATGACTGTGTTCTGATTGTAGAATCATGGGTCCTGCAAACATGACTGAGGTTTGATTCTGGAACCATGTGTCCTGCGAATATGACTGAGGTTTGATATTGGAAATCTTTGGCCTGGGAACTTGACTGAGGTTTGATGGCAGAAACCTGTGGACTGGCAACATGACTGAGGTTTGATTGTAGAACCCTGTGCCCTGGAAACATGACTGTGGCCTGGTAGTGGAAACCCATGGCCTAGGAGTTTGACATTGGTTTGATTCTGGAACGCTGTGGCCTGGAAACATGACTGAGGCGTGATTCTGGAAAAGTGTGGCCTGGGAATATGACTGAAGTTTGATTCTGGAAATCTGTGGCCTGGGAACTTGACTGAGGTTTGATGGCAGAAATCTGTGGACTGGCAATATGACTGAGGTTTGATTGTAGAACCCTGTACCCTGGAAACATGACTGAGACCTGATACTTGAAACCCATGGCCTGGGAACTTGACATTGGTTTGATTCTGGAACCCTGTGGCCAGGAACAAGACTGAGGCGTGATTCTGGAATGCAGTGCCCTGGGAACATGAGATATGTTTAGATTGTGGAATTCTGGGCCCTGGGAACCTGACTGAGGCTTGGTTCTGGAACCCTGTGGACAGGGAACTTGATTGAGGTTTTATTCTGGAATCCTGTGGCCTGGGAACATGACATCAGTGGATTCTGGAACCCTCTGGCCGAGGAACATGTCATCAGTGGATTCTGGAACCCTGTGGCATGGGAACATGAGAACGGTTTGATTCTGGAACCCTGTGGCTTGGGAATATGTCTGAGGTTTGATGGTGGAAACCTGTGGCCTGGCAACATGACTGAGGTTTGTTTCTGGAACCCTGTTCCCTGGGAACATGACTGAGGTTTGCTTCTGGACACCTTTCTCCTGGGAACATGACTGTGGTTTGATTGTGGAATCCTGTGGCCTGCGAACATGACTGAGGTTTGATTCTGGAACCATGTGTCCTGGGAATATGACTGAGCTTTGATTCTGGAAATCTGTGGCCTGGGAACTTGACTGAGGTTTGATGGCAGAAACCTGTGGACTGGCAACATGACTGAGGTTTGATTGTAGAACCCTGTACCCTGGAAACATGACTGCGACCTGATACTTGAAACCCATGGCTTGGGAACTTGACATTGGTTTGATTCTGGAACCCTGTGGCCAGGGAACATGACTGAGGCGAGATTCTGGAATCCTGTGCCCAGGAAACATGACTGTGGCTTGGTACTGGAAACCCATGGCCTAGGAATTTGACATTGGTTTGATTCTGGAACCCTGTGGCCTGGGAACATGACTGAGGCGTGATTCTGGAATCCTGCGGCCTGGGAACATGACATCTGTTTAGATTATGGAATACTGTGCCCTGGGAACCTGACTGAAAGCTTGGTTCTGGAATCCTGTGGACTGGGAACATGACTGAGGTTTGATTCTGGAACCATGTGGCCTGGGAATATGACTGTGGTTTGATTTTGGAAACCATTGGCCTGTGAACATGACTGATGTTAGATTGAGGAATCCTGGGGCCTGGGAACATGACATCACTTTGGATTCTGGTACCCTGTTGCCTGGGAACATGAAATCGGTTTGATTGTGGAAACCTGTGGTCTGGGAATATGACTGAGGTTTGATGGTGGTATCCTATGGCCTGGCAACATGACTGAGGTTTGATTCTGGATCCCTGTGGCCAGGGAACATGACTGAGGCGTGATTCTGGAAAACTGTGGCCTGGGAATATGACTGAGGTTTGACTCTGGAAATCTGTGGCCTGGGAACTTGACTGAGGTTTGATGGCAGAAATCTGTGGACTGGCAACATGACTGAGGTTTGATTGTAGAACCCTGTACCCTGGAAACATGACTGAGACCTGATACTTGAAACCCATGGCCTGGGAACTTGACATTGGTTTGATTCTGGAACCCTGTGGCCAGGAACAAGACTGAGGCGTGATTCTGGAATGCTGTGCCCTGGGAACATGACATCTGTTTAGATTGTGGAATACTGGGCCCTGGGAACCTGACTGAGGCTTGGTTCTGGAACCCTGTGGACAGGGAACTTGACTGAGGTTTTATTCTGGAATCCTGTGGCCTGGGAACATGACATCAGTGGATTCTGGAACCCTGTGGCCTGGGAACATGAGAACGGTTTGATTCTGGAACCCTGTGGCCTGGGAACATGTCTGAGGTTTGATGGTGGAAACCAGTGGCTTGGCAACATGACTGAGGTTTGTTTCTGGAACCCTGTTCCCTGGGAACATGAGTGAGTTTTGCTTCTGGACACCTTTGTCCTGGGAACATGACTGTGGTTTGATTGTGGAACCATGGGTCCTGCAAACATGACTGAGGTTTGATTCTGGAACCATGTGTCCTGGGAATATGACTGAGCTTTGATTCTGGAAATCTGTGGCCTGGGAACTTGACTGAGGTTTGATGGCAGAAATCTGTGGACTGGCAACATTACTTAGGTTTGATTGTAGAACCCTGTGCTATGGAAACATGACTGAGACCTGATACTTGAAACGCATGGCCTGGGAAATTGACATTGGTTTGATTCTGGAACCCTGTGGACTGGGAACATGACTGAGGTTTTATTCTGGAACCCTGTAGCCTGGGAATATAACTGAGGATTGTTGCTGGAACCCTGTGGCCTGGGAACATGACTGAGGCGTGATTCTGGAAAAGTGTGGCCTGGGAATATGACTGAGGTTTGATTCTGGAAATCTGTGGCCTGGGAACTTGACTGAGGTTTGATGGCAGAAATCTGTGGACTGGCAACATGACTGAGGTTTGATTGTAGAACCCTGTGCCCTGGAAACATGACTGAGACCTGATACTTGAAACCCATGGCCTGGGAACTTGACATTGGTTTGATTCTGGAACCCTGTGGCCAGGAACAAGACTGAGGCGTGATTCTGGAATGCTGTGCCCTGGGAACATGAGATCTGTTTAGATTGTGGAATTCTGGGCCCTGGGAACCTGACTGAGGCTTGGTTCTGGAACCCTGTGGACAGGGAACTTGACTGAGGTTTTATTCTGGAATCCTGTGGCCTGGGAACATGACATCAGTGGATTCTGGAACCCTGTGGCCGGGGAACATGACATCAGTGGATTCTGGAACCCTGTGGCCTGGGAACATGAGAACGGTTTGATTCTGGAACCCTGTGGCTTGGGAATATGTCTGAGGTTTGATGGTGGAAACCTGTGGCCAGGCAACATGACTGAGGTTTGTTTCTGAAACCCTGTTCCCTGGGAACATGAGTGAGTTTTGCTTCTGGACACCTTTGTCCTGGGAACATGACTGTGGTTTGATTGTGGAACCATGGGTCCTGCAAACATGACTGAGGTTTGATTCTGGAACCCTGTGTCCTGGGAATATGACTGAGCTTTGATTCTGGAAATCTGTGGCCTGGGAACTTGACTCAGGTCTGATGGCAGAAATCTGTGGACTGGCAACATGACTGAGGTTTGATTGTAGAACCCTGTGCCCTGGAAACATGACTGCGACCTGATACTTGAAACCCATGGCTTGGGAACTTGACAATGGTTTGATTCTTTAACCCTGTGGCCAGGGAACATGACTGAGGCGAGATTCTGGAATCCTGTGCCCAGGAAACATGACTGTGGCTTGGTACTGGAAACCCATGGCCTAGGAATTTGACATTGGTTTGATTCTGGAACCCTGTGGCCTGGGAACATGACTGAGGCGTGATTCTGGAATCCTGCGGCCTGGGAACATGACATCTGTTTAGATTATGGAATACTGTGCCCTGGGAACCTGACTGAAAGCTTGGTTCTGGAATCCTGTGGACTGGGAACATGACTGAGGTTTGATTCTGGAACCATGTGGCCTGGGAATATGACTGTGGTTTGATTTTGGAAACCATTGGCCTGTGAACATGACTGATGTTAGATTGAGGAATCCTGGGGCCTGGGAACATGACATCACTTTGGATTCTGGTACCCTGTTGCCTGGGAACATGAAATCGGTTTGATTGTGGAAACCTGTGGTCTGGGAATATGACTGAGGTTTGATGGTGGTACCCTATGGCCTGGCAGCATGACTGAGGTTTGATTCTGGCTCCCTGTGGCCAGGGAACATGACTGAGGGGTGATTCTGGAAAACTGTGGCCTGGGAATATGACTGAGGTTTGATTCTGGAAATCTGTGGCCTGGGAACTTGACTGAGGTTTGATGGCAGAAATCTGTGGACTGGCAACATTACTGAGGTTTGACTGTTGAACCCTGTGCTCTGGAAACATGACTGTGACCTGATACTTGAAACGCATGGCCTGAGAAATTGACATTGGTTTGATTCTGGAACCCTGTGGACTGGGAACATGACTGAGGTTTTATTCTGGAACCCTGTAGCCTGGGAATATAACTGAGGTTTGTTTCTGGAACCCGGTGGCCTGGTAACATGACTGAGGCGTGATTCTGGAAAAGTGTGGCCTGGGAATATGACTGAGGTTTGATTCTGGAAATCTGTGGCCTGGGAACTTGACTGAGGTTTGATGGCAGAAATCTGTGGACTGGCAACATTATTGAGGTTTGATTGTATAACCCTGTGCCCTGGAAACATGACTGCGACCTGATACTTGAAACCCATGGCCTGGGAATTTGACATTGGTTTGATTCTGGAACCCTGTGGCCAGGAACAAGACTGAGGCGTGATTCTGGAATCCTGTTGCCTGGGAACATGACATCTGTTTAGATTGTGGAATACTGGGCCCTGGGAATCTGACCGAGGCTTGGTTTTGGTACCCTGTGGACTGGGAACATGACTGAGGTTTTATTCTGGAACCCTGTAGCCTGCGAAAATAACTGAGGATTGTTTCTCGAACCCTGTGGCCTGGGAACATGACATCAGTGGATTCTGGAACCCTGTGGCCTGGGAACATGAGAACGGTTTGATTCTGGAACCCTGTGGCCTGGGAACATGTCTGAGGTTTGATGGTGGAAACCTGTGGCTTGGCAACATGACTGAGGTTTGTTTCTGGAACCCTGTTCCCTGGGAACATGACTGAGGTTTGATTCTGGACACCTTTGTGCTGGGAACATGACTGTGTTCTGATTGTAGAATCATGGGTCCTGCAAACATGACTGAGGTTTGATTCTGGAACCATGTGTCCTGCGAATATGACTGAGGTTTGATATTGGAAATCTTTGGCCTGGGAACTTGACTGAGGTTTGATGGCAGAAACCTGTGGACTGGCAACATGACTGAGGTTTGATTGTAGAACCCTGTGCCCTGGAAACATGACTGTGGCCTGGTAGTGGAAACCCATGGCCTAGGAGTTTGACATTGGTTTGATTCTGGAACGCTGTGGCCTGGGAACATGACTGAGGCGTGATTCTGGAAAAGTGTGGCCTGGGAATATGACTGAAGTTTGATTCTGGAAATCTGTGGCCTGGGAACTTGACTGAGGTTTGATGGCAGAAATCTGTGGACTGGCAACATGACTGAGGTTTGATTGTAGAACCCTGTACCCTGGAAACATGACTGAGACCTGATACTTGAAACCCATGGCCTGGGAACTTGGCATTGGTTTGATTCTGGAACCCTGTGGCCAGGAACAAGACTGAGGCGTGATTCTGGAATGCTGTGCCCTGGGAACATGACATCTGTTTAGATTGTGGAATACTGGGCCCTGGGAACCTGACTGAGGCTTGGTTCTGGAACCCTGTGGACAGGGAACTTGACTGAGGTTTTATTCTGGAATCCTGTGGCCTGGGAACATGACATCAGTGGATTCTGGAACCCTGTGGCCGGGGAACATGTCATCAGTGGATTCTGGAACCCTGTGGCCTGGGAACATGAGAATGGTTTGATTCTGGAACCCTGTGGCTTGGGAATATGCCTGAGGTTTGATGGTGGAAACCTGTGGCCTGGCAACATGACTGAGGTTTGTTTCTGGAACCCTGTTCCCTGGGAACATGCCTGAGGTTTGCTTCTGGACACCTTTCTCCTGGGAACATGACTGTGGTTTGATTGTGGAATCCTGTGGCCTGCGAACATGACTGAGGTTTGATTCTGGAACCATGTGTCCTGGGAATATGACTGAGCTTTGATTCTGGAAATCTGTGGCCTGGGAACTTGACTGAGGTTTGATGGCAGAAACCTGTGGACTGGCAACATGACTGAGGTTTGATTGTAGAACCCTGTGCCCTGGAAACATGACTGCGACCTGATACTTGAAACCCATGGCTTGGGAACTTGACATTGCTTTGATTCTTTAACCCTGTAGCCAGGGAACATGACTGAGGCGAGATTCTGGAATCCTGTGCCCAGGAAACATGACTGTGGCTTGGTACTGGAAACCCATGGCCTAGGAATTTGACATTGGTTTGATTCTGGAACCCTGTGGCCTGGGAACATGACTGAGGCGTGATTCTGGAATCCTGCGGCCTGGGAACATGACATCTGTTTAGATTATGGAATACTGTGCCCTGGGAACCTGACTGAAAGCTTGGTTCTGGAATCCTGTGGACTGGGAACATGACTGAGGTTTGATTCTGGAACCATGTGGCCTGGGAATATGACTGTGGTTTGATTTTGGAAACCATTGGCCTGTGAACATGACTGATGTTAGATTGAGGAATCCTGGGTCCTGGGAACATGACATCACTTTGGATTCTGGTACCCTGTTGCCTGGGAACATGAAATCGGTTTGATTGTGGAAACCTGTGGTCTGGGAATATGACTGAGGTTTGATGGTGGTATCCTATGGCCTGGCAACATGACTGAGGTTTGATTCTGGATCCCTGGGGCCAGGGAACATGACTGAGGCGTGATTCTGGGAAACTGTGGCCTGGGAATATGACTGAGGTTTGACTCTGGAAATCTGTGGCCTGGGAACTTGACTGAGGTTTGATGGCAGAAATCTGTGGACTGGCAACATTACTTAGGTTTGATTGTAGAACCCTGTGCTATGGAAACATGACTGAGACCTGATACTTGAAACGCATGGCCTGGGAAATTGACATTGGTTTGATTCTGGAACCCTGTGGACTGGGAACATGACTGAGGTTTTATTCAGGAACCCTGTAGCCTGGGAATATAACTGAGGATTGTTGCTGGAACCCTGTGGCCTGGGAACATGACTGAGGCGTGATTCTGGAAAAGTGTGGCCTGGGAATATGACTGAGGCGTGATTCTGGAAAAGTGTGGCCTGGGAATATGACTGAGGTTTGATTCTGGAAATCTGTGGCCTGGGAACTTGACTGAGGTTTGATGGCAGAAATCTGTGGACTGGCAACATTACTGAGGTTTGATTGTAGAACCCTGTGCCCTGGAAACATGACTGAGACCTGATACTTGAAACCCATGGCCTGGGAACTTGACATTGGTTTGATTCTGGAACGCTGTGGCCAAGAACAAGACTGAGGCGTGATTCTGGAATATTGTGCCCTGGGAACATGAGAATTGTTTAGATTGTGGAATTCTGGGCCCTGGGAACCTGACTGAGGCTTGGTTCTGGAACCCTGTGGACAGGGAACTTGACTGAGGTTTTATTCTGGAATCCTGTGGCCTGGGAACATGACATCAGTGGATTCTGGAACCCTGTGGCCGGGGAACATGATATCAGTGGATTCTGGAACCCAGTGGCCTGGGAACATGAGAACGGTTTGATTCTGGAACCCTGTGGCTTGGGAATATGTCTGAGGTTTGATGGTGGAAACCTGTGGCTTAGCAACATGACTGAGGTTTGTTTCTGGAACCCTGTTCCCTGGGAACATGACTGAGGTTTGATTCTGGACACCTTTGTGCTGGGAACATGACTGTGTTCTGATTGTAGAATCATGGGTCCTGCAAACATGACTGAGGTTTGATTCTGGAACCATGTGTCCTGCGAATATGACTGAGGTTTGATATTGGAAATCTTTGGCCTGGGAACTTGACTGAGGTTTGATGGCAGAAACCTGTGGACTGGCAACATGACTGAGGTTTGATTGTAGAACCCTGTGCCCTGGAAACATGACTGTGGCCTGGTAGTGGAAACCCATGGCCTAGGAGTTTGACATTGGTTTGATTCTGGAACGCTGTGGCCTGGGAACATGACTGAGGCGTGATTCTGGAAAAGTGTGGCCTGGGAATATGACTGAAGTTTGATTCTGGAAATCTGTGGCCTGGGAACTTGACTGAGGTTTGATGGCAGAAATCTGTGGACTGGCAACATGACTGAGGTTTGATTGTAGAACCCTGTACCCTGGAAACATGACTGAGACCTGATACTTGAAACCCATGGCCTGGGAACTTGACATTGGTTTGATTCTGGAACCCTGTGGCCAGGAACAAGACTGAGGCGTGATTCTGGAATGCTGTGCCCTGGGAACATGACATCTGTTTAGATTGTGGAATACTGGGCCCTGGGAACCTGACTGAGGCTTGGTTCTGGAACCCTGTGGACAGGGAACTTGACTGAGGTTTTATTCTGGAATCCTGTGGCCTGGGAACATGACATCAGTGGATTCTGGAACCCTGTGGCCGGGGAACATGTCATCAGTGGATTCTGGAACCCTGTGGCCTGGGAACATGAGAATGGTTTGATTCTGGAACCCTGTGGCTTGGGAATATGCCTGAGGTTTGATGGTGGAAACCTGTGGCCTGGCAACATGACTGAGGTTTGTTTCTGGAACCCTGTTCCCTGGGAACATGCCTGAGGTTTGCTTCTGGACACCTTTCTCCTGGGAACATGACTGTGGTTTGATTGTGGAATCCTGTGGCCTGCGAACATGACTGAGGTTTGATTCTGGAACCATGTGTCATGGGAATATGACTGAGCTTTGATTCTGGAAATCTGTGGCCTGGGAACTTGACTGAGGTTTGATGGCAGAAACCTGTGGACTGGCAACATGACTGAGGTTTGATTGTAGAACCCTGTGCCCTGGAAACATGACTGCGACCTGATACTTGAAACCCATGGCTTGGGAACTTGACATTGCTTTGATTCTTTAACCCTGTAGCCAGGGAACATGACTGAGGCGAGATTCTGGAATCCTGTGCCCAGGAAACATGACTGTGGCTTGGTACTGGAAACCCATGGCCTAGGAATTTGACATTGGTTTGATTCTGGAACCCTGTGGCCTGGGAACATGACTGAGGCGTGATTCTGGAATCCTGCGGCCTGGGAACATGACATCTGTTTAGATTATGGAATACTGTGCCCTGGGAACCTGACTGAAAGCTTGGTTCTGGAATCCTGTGGACTGGGAACATGACTGAGGTTTGATTCTGGAACCATGTGGCCTGGGAATATGACTGTGGTTTGATTTTGGAAACCATGGGCCTGTGAACATGACTGATGTTAGATTGAGGAATCCTGGGGCCTGGGAACATGACATCACTTTGGATTCTGGTACCCTGTTGCCTGGGAACATGAAATCGGTTTGATTGTGGAAACCTGTGGTCTGGGAATATGACTGAGGTTTGATGGTGGTACCCTATGGCCTGGCAACATGACTGAGGTTTGATTCTGGATCCCTGAGGCCAGGGAACATGACTGAGGCGTGATTCTGGAAAACTGTGGCCTGGGAATATGACTGAGGTTTGATTCTGGAAATCTGTGGCCTGGGAACTTGACTGAGGTTTGATGGCAGAAATCTGTGGACTGGCAACATTACTGAGGTTTGACTGTTGAACCCTGTGCTCTGGAAACATGACTGTGACCTGATACTTGAAACGCATGGCCTGAGAAATTGACATTGGTTTGATTCTGGAACCCTGTGGACTGGGAACATGACTGAGGTTTTATTCTGGAACCCTGTAGCCTGGGAATATAACTGAGGATTGTTTCTGGAACCCGGTGGCCTGGTAACATGACTGAGGTGTGATTCTGGAAAAGTGTGGCCTGGGAATATGACTGAGGTTTGATTCTGGAAATCTGTGGCCTGGGAACTTGACTGAGGTTTGATGGCAGAAATCTGTGGACTGGCAATATTACTGAGGTTTGATTGTATAACCCTGTGCCCTGGAAACATGACTGCGAACTGATACTTGAAACCCATGGCCTGGGAATTTGACATTGGTTTGATTCTGGAACCCTGTGGCCAGGAACAAGACTGAGGCGTGATTCTGGAATTCTGTTGCCTGGGAACATGACATCTTTTTAGATTGTGGAATACTGGGCCCTGGGAATCTGACTGAGGCTTGGTTTTGGTACCCTGTGGACTGGGAACATGACTGAGGTTTTATTCTGGAACCCTGTAGCCTGCAAAAATAACTGAGGATTGTTTCTCGAACCCTGTGGCCTGGGAACATGACATCAGTGGATTCTGGAACCCTGTGGCCTGGGAACATGAGAACGGTTTGATTCTGGAACCCTGTGGCCTGGGAACATGTCTGAGGTTTGATGGTGGAAACCAGTGGCTTGGCAACATGACTGAGGTTTGTTTCTGGAACCCTGTTCCCTGGGAACATGAGTGAGTTTTGCTTCTGGACACCTTTGTCCTGGGAACATGACTGTGGTTTGATTGTGGAACCATGGGTCCTGCAAACATGACTGAGGTTTGATTCTGGAACCATGTGTCCTGGGAATATGACTGAGCTTTGATTCTGGAAATCTGTGGCCTGGGAACTTGACTGAGGTTTGATGGCAGAAATCTGTGGACTGGCAACATTACTTAGGTTTGATTGTAGAACCCTGTGCTATGGAAACATGACTGAGACCTGATACTTGAAACGCATGGCCTGGGAAATTGACATTGGTTTGATTCTGGAACCCTGTGGACTGGGAACATGACTGAGGTTTTATTCTGGAACCCTGTAGCCTGGGAATATAACTGAGGATTGTTGCTGGAACCCTGTGGCCTGGGAACATGACTGAGGCGTGATTCTGGAAAAGTGTGGCCTGGGAATATGACTGAGGTTTGATTCTGGAAATCTGTGGCCTGGGAACTTGACTGAGGTTTGATGGCAGAAATCTGTGGACTGGCAACATTACTGAGGTTTGATTGTAGAACCCTGTGCCCTGGAAACATGACTGAGACCTGATACTTGAAACCCATGGCCTGGGAACTTGACATTGGTTTGATTCTGGAACCCTGTGGCCAGGAACAAGACTGAGGCGTGATTCTGGAATGCTGTGCCCTGGGAACATGAGATCTGTTTAGATTGTGGAATTCTGGGCCCTGGGAACCTGACTGAGGCTTGGTTCTGGAACCCTGTGGACAGGGAACTTGACTGAGGTTTTATTCTGGAATCCTGTGGCCTGGGAACATGACATCAGTGGATTCTGGAACCCTGTGGCCGGGGAACATGACATCAGTGGATTCTGGAACCCTGTGGCCTGGGAACATGAGAACGGTTTGATTCTGGAACCCTGTGGCTTGGGAATATGTCTGAGGTTTGATGGTGGAAACCTGTGGCTTGGCAACATGACTGAGGTTTGTTTCTGGAACCCTGTTCCCTGGGAACATGAGTGAGTTTTGCTTCTGGACACCTTTGTCCTGGGAACATGACTGTGGTTTGATTGTGGAACCATGGGTCCTGCAAACATGACTGAGGTTTGATTCTGGAACCATGTGTCCTGGGAATATGACTGAGCTTTGATTCTGGAAATCTGTGGCCTGGGAACTTGACTGAGGTTTGATGGCAGAAATCTGTGGACTGGCAACATGACTGAGGTTTGATTGTAGAACCCTGTGCCCTGGAAACATGACTGCGACCTGATACTTGAAACCCATGGCTTGGGAACTTGACATTGGTTTGATTCTGGAACCCTGTGGCCAGGGAACATGACTGAGGCGAGATTCTGGAATCCTGTGCCCAGGAAACATGACTGTGGCTTGGTACTGGAAACCCATGGCCTAGGAATTTGATATTGGTTTGATTCTGGAACCCTGTGGCCTGGGAACATGACTGAGGCGTGATTCTGGAATCCTGCGGCCTGGGAACATGACATCTGTTTAGATTATGGAATACTGTGCCCTGGGAACCTGACTGAAAGCTTGGTTCTGGAATCCTGTGGACTGGGAACATGACTGAGGTTTGATTCTGGAACCATGTGGCCTGGGAATATGACTGTGGTTTGATTTTGGAAACCATTGGCCTGTGAACATGACTGATGTTAGATTGAGGAATCCTGGGGCCTGGGAACATGACATCACTTTGGATTCTGGTACCCTGTTGCCTGGGAACATGAAATCGGTTTGATTGTGGAAACCTGTGGTCTGGGAATATGACTGAGGTTTGATGGTGGTACCCTATGGCCTGGCAACATGACTGAGGTTTGATTCTGGATCCCTGTGGCCAGGGAACATGACTGAGGCGTGATTCTGGAAAACTGTGGCCTGGAAATATGACTGAGGTTTGATTCTGGAAATCTGTGGCCTGGGAACTTGACTGAGGTTTGATGGCAGAAATCTGTGGACTGGCAACATTACTGAGGTTTGACTGTTGAACCCTGTGCTCTGGAAACATGACTGCGACCTGATACTTGAAACGCATGGCCTGGGAAATTGACATTGGTTTGATTCTGGAACCCTGTGGACCGGGAACATGACTGAGGTTTTATTCTGGAACCCTGTAGCCTGGGAATATAACTGAGGATTGTTTCTGGAACCCGGTGGCCTGGTAACATGACTGAGGCGTGATTCTGGAAAAGTGTGGCCTGGGAATATGACTGAGGTTTGATTCTGGAAATCTGTGGCCTGGGAACTTGACTGAGGTTTGATGGCAGAAATCTGTGGACTGGCAACATTACTGAGGTTTGATTGTAGAACCCTGTGCCCTGGAAACATGACTGCGACCTGATACTTGAAACCCATGGCCTGGGAATTTGACATTGGTTTGATTCTGGAACCCTGTGGCCAGGAACAAGACTGACGCGTGATTCTGGAATTCTGTTGCCTGGGAACATGACATCTGTTTAGATTGTGGAATACTGGGCCCTGGGAATCTGACTGAGGCTTGGTTTTGGTACCCTGTGGACTGGGAACATGACTGAGGTTTTATTCTGGAACCCTGTAGCCTGCAAAAATAACTGAGGATTGTTTCTCGAACCCTGTGGCCTGGGAACATGACATCAGTGGATTCTGGAACCCTGTGGCCTGGGAACATGAGAACGGTTTGATTCTGGAACCCTGTGGCCTGGGAACATGTCTGAGGTTTGATGGTGGAAACCAGTGGCTTGGCAACATGACTGAGGTTTGTTTCTGGAACCCTGTTCCCTGGGAACATGAGTGAGTTTTGCTTCTGGACACCTTTGTCCTGGGAACATGACTGTGGTTTGATTGTGGAACCATGGGTCCTGCAAACATGACTGAGGTTTGATTCTGGAACCATGTGTCCTGGGAATATGACTGAGCTTTGATTCTGGAAATCTGTGGCCTGGGAACTTGACTGAGGTTTGATGGCAGAAATCTGTGGACTGGCAACATTACTTAGGTTTGATTGTAGAACCCTGTGCTATGGAAACATGACTGAGACCTGATACTTGAAACGCATGGCCTGGGAAATTGACATTGGTTTGATTCTGGAACCCTGTGGACTGGGAACATGACTGAGGTTTTATTCTGGAACCCTGTAGCCTGGGAATATAACTGAGGATTGTTGCTGGAACCCTGTGGCCTGGGAACATGACTGAGGCGTGATTCTGGAAAAGTGTGGCCTGGGAATATGACTGAGGTTTGATTCTGGAAATCTGTGGCCTGGGAACTTGACTGAGGTTTGATGGCAGAAATCTGTGGACTGGCAACATTACTGAGGTTTGATTGTAGAACCCTGTGCCCTGGAAACATGACTGAGACCTGATACTTGAAACCCATGGCCTGGGAACTTGACATTGGTTTGATTCTGGAACCCTGTGGCCAGGAACAAGACTGAGGCGTGATTCTGGAATGCTGTGCCCTGGGAACATGAGATCTGTTTAGATTGTGGAATTCTGGGCCCTGGGAACCTGACTGAGGCTTGGTTCTGGAACCCTGTGGACAGGGAACTTGACTGAGGTTTTATTCTGGAATCCTGTGGCCTGGGAACATGACATCAGTGGATTCTGGAACCCTGTGGCCGGGGAACATGACATCAGTGGATTCTGGAACCCTGTGGCCTGGGAACATGAGAACGGTTTGATTCTGGAACCCTGTGGCTTGGGAATATGTCTGAGGTTTGATGGTGGAAACCTGTGGCTTGGCAACATGACTGAGGTTTGTTTCTGGAACCCTGTTCCCTGGGAACATGAGTGAGTTTTGCTTCTGGACACCTTTGTCCTGGGAACATGACTGTGGTTTGATTGTGGAACCATGGGTCCTGCAAACATGACTGAGGTTTGATTCTGGAACCATGTGTCCTGGGAATATGACTGAGCTTTGATTCTGGAAATCTGTGGCCTGGGAACTTGACTGAGGTTTGATGGCAGAAATCTGTGGACTGGCAACATGACTGAGGTTTGATTGTAGAACCCTGTGCCCTGGAAACATGACTGCGACCTGATACTTGAAACCCATGGCTTGGGAACTTGACATTGGTTTGATTCTGGAACCCTGTGGCCAGGGAACATGACTGAGGCGAGATTCTGGAATCCTGTGCCCAGGAAACATGACTGTGGCTTGGTACTGGAAACCCATGGCCTAGGAATTTGATATTGGTTTGATTCTGGAACCCTGTGGCCTGGGAACATGACTGAGGCGTGATTCTGGAATCCTGCGGCCTGGGAACATGACATCTGTTTAGATTATGGAATACTGTGCCCTGGGAACCTGACTGAAAGCTTGGTTCTGGAATCCTGTGGACTGGGAACATGACTGAGGTTTGATTCTGGAACCATGTGGCCTGGGAATATGACTGTGGTTTGATTTTGGAAACCATTGGCCTGTGAACATGACTGATGTTAGATTGAGGAATCCTGGGGCCTGGGAACATGACATCACTTTGGATTCTGGTACCCTGTTGCCTGGGAACATGAAATCGGTTTGATTGTGGAAACCTGTGGTCTGGGAATATGACTGAGGTTTGATGGTGGTACCCTATGGCCTGGCAACATGACTGAGGTTTGATTCTGGATCCCTGTGGCCAGGGAACATGACTGAGGCGTGATTCTGGAAAACTGTGGCCTGGAAATATGACTGAGGTTTGATTCTGGAAATCTGTGGCCTGGGAACTTGACTGAGGTTTGATGGCAGAAATCTGTGGACTGGCAACATTACTGAGGTTTGACTGTTGAACCCTGTGCTCTGGAAACATGACTGCGACCTGATACTTGAAACGCATGGCCTGGGAAATTGACATTGGTTTGATTCTGGAACCCTGTGGACCGGGAACATGACTGAGGTTTTATTCTGGAACCCTGTAGCCTGGGAATATAACTGAGGATTGTTTCTGGAACCCGGTGGCCTGGTAACATGACTGAGGCGTGATTCTGGAAAAGTGTGGCCTGGGAATATGACTGAGGTTTGATTCTGGAAATCTGTGGCCTGGGAACTTGACTGAGGTTTGATGGCAGAAATCTGTGGACTGGCAACATTACTGAGGTTTGATTGTAGAACCCTGTGCCCTGGAAACATGACTGCGACCTGATACTTGAAACCCATGGCCTGGGAATTTGACATTGGTTTGATTCTGGAACCCTGTGGCCAGGAACAAGACTGACGCGTGATTCTGGAATTCTGTTGCCTGGGAACATGACATCTGTTTAGATTGTGGAATACTGGGCCCTGGGAATCTGACTGAGGCTTGGTTTTGGTACCCTGTGGACTGGGAACATGACTGAGGTTTTATTCTGGAACCCTGTAGCCTGCAAAAATAACTGAGGATTGTTTCTCGAACCCTGTGGCCTGGGAACATGACATCAGTGGATTCTGGAACCCTGTGGCCTGGGAACATGAGAACGGTTTGATTCTGGAACCCTGTGGCCTGGGAACATGTCTGAGGTTTGATGGTGGAAACCAGTGGCTTGGCAACATGACTGAGGTTTGTTTCTGGAACCCTGTTCCCTGGGAACATGAGTGAGTTTTGCTTCTGGACACCTTTGTCCTGGGAACATGACTGTGGTTTGATTGTGGAACCATGGGTCCTGCAAACATGACTGAGGTTTGATTCTGGAACCATGTGTCCTGGGAATATGACTGAGCTTTGATTCTGGAAATCTGTGGCCTGGGAACTTGACTGAGGTTTGATGGCAGAAATCTGTGGACTGGCAACATTACTTAGGTTTGATTGTAGAACCCTGTGCTATGGAAACATGACTGAGACCTGATACTTGAAACGCATGGCCTGGGAAATTGACATTTGTTTGATTCTGGAACCCTGTGGACTGGGAACATGACTGAGGTTTTATTCTGGAACCCTGTAGCCTGGGAATATAACTGAGGATTGTTGCTGGAACCCTGTGGCCTGGGAACATGACTGAGGCGTGATTCTGGAAAAGTGTGGCCTGGGAATATGACTGAGGTTTGATTCTGGAAATCTGTGGCCTGGGAACTTGACTGAGGTTTGATGGCAGAAATCTGTGGACTGGCAACATTACTGAGGTTTGATTGTAGAACCCTGTGCCCTGGAAACATGACTGAGACCTGATACTTGAAACCCATGGCCTGGGAACTTGACATTGGTTTGATTCTGGAACCCTGTGGCCAGGAACAAGACTGAGGCGTGATTCTGGAATGCTGTGCCCTGGGAACATGAGATCTGTTTAGATTGTGGAATTCTGGGCCCTGGGAACCTGACTGAGGCTTGGTTCTGGAACCCTGTGGACAGGGAACTTGACTGAGGTTTTATTCTGGAATCCTGTGGCCTGGGAACATGACATCAGTGGATTCTGGAACCCTGTGGCCGGGGAACATGACATCAGTGGATTCTGGAACCCTGTGGCCGGGGAACATGAGAACGGTTTGATTCTGGAACCCTGTGGCTTGGGAATATGTCTGAGGTTTGATGGTGGAAACCTGTGGCTTGGCAACATGACTGAGGTTTGTTTCTGGAACCCTGTTCCCTGGGAACATGAGTGAGTTTTGCTTCTGGACACCTTTGTCCTGGGAACATGACTGTGGTTTGATTGTGGAACCATGGGTCATGCAAACATGACTGAGGTTTGATTCTGGAACCATGTGTCCTGGGAATATGACTGAGCTTTGATTCTGGAAATCTGTGGCCTGGGAACTTGACTGAGGTTTGATGGCAGAAATCTGTGGACTGGCAACATGACTGAGGTTTGATTGTAGAACCCTGTGCCCTGGAAACATGACTGCGACCTGATACTTGAAACCCATGGCTTGGGAACTTGACATTGGTTTGATTCTGGAACCCTGTGGCCAGGGAACATGACTGAGGCGAGATTCTGGAATCCTGTGCCCAGGAAACATGACTGTGGCTTGGTACTGGAAACCCATGGCCTAGGAATTTGACATTGGTTTGATTCTGGAACCCTGTGGCCTGGGAACATGACTGAGGCGTGATTCTGGAATCCTGCGGCCTGGGAACATGACATCTGTTTAGATTATGGAATACTGTGCCCTGGGAACCTGACTGAAAGCTTGGTTCTGGAATCCTGTGGACTGGGAACATGACTGAGGTTTGATTCTGGAACCATGTGGCCTGGGAATATGACTGTGGTTTGATTTTGGAAACCATTGGCCTGTGAACATGACTGATGTTAGATTGAGGAATCCTGGGGCCTGGGAACATGACATCACTTTGGATTCTGGTACCCTGTTGCCTGCGAACATGAAATCGGTTTGATTGTGGAAACCTGTGGTCTGGGAATATGACTGAGGTTTGATGGTGGTACCCTATGGCCTGGCAACATGACTGAGGTTTGATTCTGGATCCCTGTGGCCAGGGAACATGACTGAGGCGTGATTCTGGAAAACTGTGGCCTGGAAATATGACTGAGGTTTGATTCTGGAAATCTGTGGCCTGGGAACTTGACTGAGGTTTGATGGCAGAAATCTGTGGACTGGCAACATTACTGAGGTTTGACTGTTGAACCCTGTGCTCTGGAAACATGACTGCAACCTGATACTTGAAACGCATGGCCTGGGAAATTGACATTGGTTTGATTCTGGAACCCTGTGGACCGGGAACATGACTGAGGTTTTATTCTGGAACCCTGTAGCCTGGGAATATAACTGAGGATTGTTTTTGGAACCCGGTGGCCTGGTAACATGACTGAGGCGTGATTCTGGAAAAGTGTGGCCTGGGAATATGACTGAGGTTTGATTCTGGAAATCTGTGGCCTGGGAACTTGACTGAGGTTTGATGGCAGAAATCTGTGGACTGGCAACATTACTGAGGTTTGATTGTAGAACCCTGTGCCCTGGAAACATGACTGCGACCTGATACTTGAAACCCATGGCCTGGGAATTTGACATTGGTTTGATTCTGGAACCCTGTGGCCAGGAACAAGACTGAGGCGTGATTCTGGAATTCTGTTGCCTGGGAACAAGACATCTGTTTAGATTGTGGAATACTGGGCCCTGGGAATCTGACTGAGGCTTGGTTTTGGTACCCTGTGGACTGGGAACATGACTGAGGTTTTATTCTGGAACCCTGTAGCCTGCGAAAATAACTGAGGATTGTTTCTCGAACCCTGTGGCCTGGGAACATGACATCAGTGGATTCTGGAACCCTGTGGCCTGGGAACATGAGAACGGTTTGATTCTGGAACCCTGTGGCCTGGGAACATGTCTGAGGTTTGATGGTGGAAACCTGTGGCTTGGCAACATGACTGAGGTTTGTTTCTGGAACCCTGTTCCCTGGGAACATGACTGAGGTTTGATTCTGGACACCTTTGTGCTGGGAACATGACTGTGTTCTGATTGTAGAATCATGGGTCCTGCAAACATGACTGAGGTTTGATTCTGGAACCATGTGTCCTGCGAATATGACTGAGGTTTGATATTGGAAATCTTTGGCCTGGGAACTTGACTGAGGTTTGATGGCAGAAACCTGTGGACTGGCAACATGACTGAGGTTTGATTGTAGAACCCTGTGCCCTGGAAATATGACTGTGGCCTGGTAGTGGAAACCCATGGCCTAGGAGTTTGACATTGGTTTGATTCTGGAACGCTGTGGCCTGGGAACATGACTGAGGCGTGATTCTGGAAAAGTGTGGCCTGGGAATATGACTGAAGTTTGATTCTGGAAATCTGTGGCCTGGGAACTTGACTGAGGTTTGATGGCAGAAATCTGTGGACTGGCAACATGACTGAGGTTTGATTGTAGAACCCTGTACCCTGGAAACATGACTGAGACCTGATACTTGAAACCCATGGCCTGGGAACTTGACATTGGTTTGATTCTTTAACCCTGTAGCCAGGGAACATGACTGAGGCGAGATTCTGGAATCCTGTGCCCAGGAAACATGACTGTGGCTTGGTACTGGAAACCCATGGCCTAGGAATTTGACATTGGTTTGATTCTGGAACCCTGTGGCCTGGGAACATGACTGAGGCGTGATTCTGGAATCCTGCGGCCTGGGAACATGACATCTGTTTAGATTATGGAATACTGTGCCCTGGGAACCTGACTGAAAGCTTGGTTCTGGAATCCTGTGGACTGGGAACATGACTGAGGTTTGATTCTGGAACCATGTGGCCTGGGAATATGACTGTGGTTTGATTTTGGAAACCATTGGCCTGTGAACATGACTGATGTTAGATTGAGGAATCCTGGGGCCTGGGAACATGACATCACTTTGGATTCTGGTACCCTGTTGCCTGGGAACATGAAATCGGTTTGATTGTGGAAACCTGTGGTCTGGGAATATGACTGAGGTTTGATGGTGGTATCCTATGGCCTGGCAACATGACTGAGGTTTGATTCTGGATCCCTGGGGCCAGGGAACATGACTGAGGCGTGATTCTGGAAAACTGTGGCCTGGGAATATGACTGAGGTTTGACTCTGGAAATCTGTGGCCTGGGAACTTGACTGAGGTTTGATGGCAGAAATCTATGGACTGGCAACATTACTTAGGTTTGATTGTAGAACCCTTTGCTATGGAAACATGACTGAGACCTGATACTTGAAACGCATGGCCTGGGAAATTGACATTGGTTTGATTCTGGAACCCTGTGGACTGGGAACATGACTGAGGTTTTATTCTGGAACCCTGTAGCCTGGGAATATAACTGAGGATTGTTGCTGGAACCCTGTGGCCTGGGAACATGACTGTGGCGTGATTCTGGAAAAGTGTGGCCTGGGAATATGACTGAGGTTTGATTCTGGAAATCTGTGGCCTGGGAACTTGACTGAGGTTTGATGGCAGAAATCTGTGGACTGGCAACATTACTGAGGTTTGATTGTAGAACCCTGTGCCCTGGAAACATGACTGAGACCTGATACTTGAAACCCATGGCCTGGGAACTTGACATTGGTTTGATTCTGGAACCCTGTGGCCAGGAACAAGACTGAGGCGTGATTCTGGAATGTTGTGCCCTGGGAACATGAGATCTGTTTAGATTGTGGAATTCTGGGCCCTGGGAACCTGACTGAGGCTTGGTTCTGGAACCCTGTGGACAGGGAACTTGACTGAGGTTTTATTCTGGAATCCTGTGGCCTGGGAACATGACATCAGTGGATTCTGGAACCCTGTGGCCGGGGAACATGACATCAGTGGATTCTGGAACCCTGTGGCCTGGGAACATGAGAACGGTTTGATTCTGGAACCCTGTGGCTTGGGAATATGTCTGAGGTTTGATGGTGGAAACCTGTGGCCAGGCAACATGACTGAGGTTTGTTTCTGAAACCCTGTTCCCTGGGAACATGAGTGAGTTTTGCTTCTGGACACCTTTGTCCTGGGAACATGACTGTGGTTTGATTGTGGAACCATGGGTCCTGCAAACATGACTGAGGTTTGATTCTGGAACCCTGTGTCCTGGGAATATGACTGAGCTTTGATTCTGGAAATCTGTGGCCTGGGAACTTGACTGAGGTCTGATGGCAGAAATCTGTGGACTGGCAACATGACTGAGGTTTGATTGTAGAACCCTGTGCCCTGGAAACATGACTGCGACCTGATACTTGAAACCCATGGCTTGGGAACTTGACATTGGTTTGATTCTGGGACCCTGTGGCCAGGGAACATGACTGAGGCGAGATTCTGGAATCCTGTGCCCAGGAAACATGACTGTGGCTTGGTACTGGAAACCCATGGGCTAGGAATTTGATATTGGTTTGATTCTGGAACCCTGTGGCCTGGGAACATGACTGAGGCGTGATTCTGGAATCCTGCGGCCTGGGAACATGACATCTGTTTAGATTATGGAATACTGTGCCCTGGGAACCTGACTGAAAGCTTGGTTCTGGAATCCTGTGGACTGGGAACATGACTGAGGTTTGATTCTGGAACCATGTGGCCTGGGAATATGACTGTGGTTTGATTTTGGAAACCATTGGCCTGTGAACATGACTGATGTTAGATTGAGGAATCCTGGGGCCTGGGAACATGACATCACTTTGGATTCTGGTACCCTGTTGCCTGGGAACATGAAATCGGTTTGATTGTGGAAACCTGTGGTCTGGGAATATGACTGAGGTTTGATGGTGGTACCCTATGGCCTGGCAACATGACTGAGGTTTGATTCTGGATCCCTGTGGCCAGGGAACATGACTGAGGCGTGATTCTGGAAAACTGTGGCCTGGGAATATGACTGAGGTTTGATTCTGGAAATCTGTGGCCTGGGAACTTGACTGAGGTTTGATGGCAGAAATCTGTGGACTGGCAACATTACTGAGGTTTGACTGTTGAACCCTGTGCTCTGGAAACATGACTGTGACCTGATACTTGAAACGCATGGCCTGAGAAATTGACATTGGTTTGATTCTGGAACCCTGTGGACTGGGAACATGACTGAGGTTTTATTCTGGAACCCTGTAGCCTGGGAATATAACTGAGGATTGTTGCTGGAACCCTGTGGCCTGGGAACATGACTGAGGCGTGATTCTGGAAAAGTGTGGCCTGGGAATATGACTGAGGTTTGATTCTGGAAATCTGTGGCCTGGGAACTTGACTGAGGTTTGATGGCAGAAATCTGTGGACTGGCAACATTACTGAGGTTTGATTGTAGAACCCTGTGCCCTGGAAACATGACTGAGACCTGATACTTGAAACCCATGGCCTGGGAACTTGACATTGGTTTGATTCTGGAACGCTGTGGCCAAGAACAAGACTGAGGCGTGATTCTGGAATGTTGTGCCCTGGGAACATGAGAATTGTTTAGATTGTGGAATTCTGGGCCCTGGGAACCTGACTGAGGCTTGGTTCTGGAACCCTGTGGACAGGGAACTTGACTGAGGTTTTATTCTGGAATCCTGTGGCCTGGGAACATGACATCAGTGGATTCTGGAACCCTGTGGCCGGGGAACATGATATCAGTGGATTCTGGAACCCTGTGGCCTGGGAACATGAGAACGGTTTGATTCTGGAACCCTGTGGCTTGGGAATATGTCTGAGGTTTGATGGTGGAAACCTGTGGCTTAGCAACATGACTGAGGTTTGTTTCTGGAACCCTGTTCCCTGGGAACATGACTGAGGTTTGATTCTGGACACCTTTGTGCTGGGAACATGACTGTGTTCTGATTGTAGAATCATGGGTCCTGCAAACATGACTGAGGTTTGATTCTGGAACCATGTGTCCTGCGAATATGACTGAGGTTTGATATTGGAAATCTTTGGCCTGGGAACTTGACTGAGGTTTGATGGCAGAAACCTGTGGACTGGCAACATGACTGAGGTTTGATTGTAGAACCCTGTGCCCTGGAAACATGACTGTGGCCTGGTAGTGGAAACCCATGGCCTAGGAGTTTGACATTGGTTTGATTCTGGAACGCTGTGGCCTGGGAACATGACTGAGGCGTGATTCTGGAAAAGTGTGGCCTGGGAATATGACTGAAGTTTGATTCTGGAAATCTGTGGCCTGGGAACTTGACTGAGGTTTGATGGCAGAAATCTGTGGACTGGCAACATGACTGAGGTTTGATTGTAGAACCCTGTACCCTGGAAACATGACTGAGACCTGATACTTGAAACCCATGGCCTGGGAACTTGACATTGGTTTGATTCTGGAACCCTGTGGCCAGGAACAAGACTGAGGCGTGATTCTGGAATGCTGTGCCCTGGGAACATGACATCTGTTTAGATTGTGGAATACTGGGCCCTGGGAACCTGACTGAGGCTTGGTTCTGGAACCCTGTGGACAGGGAACTTGACTGAGGTTTTATTCTGGAATCCTGTGGCCTGGGAACATGACATCAGTGGATTCTGGAACCCTGTGGCCGGGGAACATGTCATCAGTGGATTCTGGAACCCTGTGGCCTGGGAACATGAGAATGGTTTGATTCTGGAACCCTGTGGCTTGGGAATATGCCTGAGGTTTGATGGTGGAAACCTGTGGCCTGGCAACATGACTGAGGTTTGTTTCTGGAACCCTGTTCCCTGGGAACATGCCTGAGGTTTGCTTCTGGACACCTTTCTCCTGGGAACATGACTGTGGTTTGATTGTGGAATCCTGTGGCCTGCGAACATGACTGAGGTTTGATTCTGGAACCATGTGTCCTGGGAATATGACTGAGCTTTGATTCTGGAAATCTGTGGCCTGGGAACTTGACTGAGGTTTGATGGCAGAAACCTGTGGACTGGCAACATGACTGAGGTTTGATTGTAGAACCCTGTGCCCTGGAAACATGACTGCGACCTGATACTTGAAACCCATGGCTTGGGAACTTGACATTGCTTTGATTCTTTAACCCTGTAGCCAGGGAACATGACTGAGGCGAGATTCTGGAATCCTGTGCCCAGGAAACATGACTGTGGCTTGGTACTGGAAACCCATGGCCTAGGAATTTGACATTGGTTTGATTCTGGAACCCTGTGGCCTGGGAACATGACTGAGGCGTGATTCTGGAATCCTGCGGCCTGGGAACATGACATCTGTTTAGATTATGGAATACTGTGCCCTGGGAACCTGACTGAAAGCTTGGTTCTGGAATCCTGTGGACTGGGAACATGACTGAGGTTTGATTCTGGAACCATGTGGCCTGGGAATATGACTGTGGTTTGATTTTGGAAACCATGGGCCTGTGAACATGACTGATGTTAGATTGAGGAATCCTGGGGCCTGGGAACATGACATCACTTTGGATTCTGGTACCCTGTTGCCTGGGAACATGAAATCGGTTTGATTGTGGAAACCTGTGGTCTGGGAATATGACTGAGGTTTGATGGTGGTACCCTATGGCCTGGCAACATGACTGAGGTTTGATTCTGGATCCCTGAGGCCAGGGAACATGACTGAGGCGTGATTCTGGAAAACTGTGGCCTGGGAATATGACTGAGGTTTGATTCTGGAAATCTGTGGCCTGGGAACTTGACTGAGGTTTGATGGCAGAAATCTGTGGACTGGCAACATTACTGAGGTTTGACTGTTGAACCCTGTGCTCTGGAAACATGACTGTGACCTGATACTTGAAACGCATGGCCTGAGAAATTGACATTGGTTTGATTCTGGAACCCTGTGGACTGGGAACATGACTGAGGTTTTATTCTGGAACCCTGTAGCCTGGGAATATAACTGAGGATTGTTTCTGGAACCCGGTGGCCTGGTAACATGACTGAGGTGTGATTCTGGAAAAGTGTGGCCTGGGAATATGACTGAGGTTTGATTCTGGAAATCTGTGGCCTGGGAACTTGACTGAGGTTTGATGGCAGAAATCTGTGGACTGGCAATATTACTGAGGTTTGATTGTATAACCCTGTGCCCTGGAAACATGTCTGCGAACTGATACTTGAAACCCATGGCCTGGGAATTTGACATTGGTTTGATTCTGGAACCCTGTGGCCAGGAACAAGACTGAGGCGTGATTCTGGAATTCTGTTGCCTGGGAACATGACATCTTTTTAGATTGTGGAATACTGGGCCCTGGGAATCTGACTGAGGCTTGGTTTTGGTACCCTGTGGACTGGGAACATGACTGAGGTTTTATTCTGGAACCCTGTAGCCTGCAAAAATAACTGAGGATTGTTTCTCGAACCCTGTGGCCTGGGAACATGACATCAGTGGATTCTGGAACCCTGTGGCCTGGGAACATGAGAACGGTTTGATTCTGGAACCCTGTGGCCTGGGAACATGTCTGAGGTTTGATGGTGGAAACCAGTGGCTTGGCAACATGACTGAGGTTTGTTTCTGGAACCCTGTTCCCTGGGAACATGAGTGAGTTTTGCTTCTGGACACCTTTGTCCTGGGAACATGACTGTGGTTTGATTGTGGAACCATGGGTCCTGCAAACATGACTGAGGTTTGATTCTGGAACCATGTGTCCTGGGAATATGACTGAGCTTTGATTCTGGAAATCTGTGGCCTGGGAACTTGACTGAGGTTTGATGGCAGAAATCTGTGGACTGGCAACATTACTTAGGTTTGATTGTAGAACCCTGTGCTATGGAAACATGACTGAGACCTGATACTTGAAACGCATGGCCTGGGAAATTGACATTGGTTTGATTCTGGAACCCTGTGGACTGGGAACATGACTGAGGTTTTATTCTGGAACCCTGTAGCCTGGGAATATAACTGAGGATTGTTGCTGGAACCCTGTGGCCTGGGAACATGACTGAGGCGTGATTCTGGAAAAGTGTGGCCTGGGAATATGACTGAGGTTTGATTCTGGAAATCTGTGGCCTGGGAACTTGACTGAGGTTTGATGGCAGAAATCTGTGGACTGGCAACATTACTGAGGTTTGATTGTATAACCCTGTGCCCTGGAAACATGACTGAGACCTGATACTTGAAACCCATGGCCTGGGAACTTGACATTGGTTTGATTCTGGAACCCTGTGGCCAGGAACAAGACTGAGGCGTGATTCTGGAATGCTGTGCCCTGGGAACATGAGATCTGTTTAGATTGTGGAATTCTGGGCCCTGGGAACCTGACTGAGGCTTGGTTCTGGAACCCTGTGGACAGGGAACTTGACTGAGGTTTTATTCTGGAATCCTGTGGCCTGGGAACATGACATCAGTGGATTCTGGAACCCTGTGGCCGGGGAACATGACATCAGTGGATTCTGGAACCCTGTGGCCTGGGAACATGAGAACGGTTTGATTCTGGAACCCTGTGGCTTGGGAATATGTCTGAGGTTTGATGGTGGAAACCTGTGGCTTGGCAACATGACTGAGGTTTGTTTCTGGAACCCTGTTCCCTGGGAACATGAGTGAGTTTTGCTTCTGGACACCTTTGTCCTGGGAACATGACTGTGGTTTGATTGTGGAACCATGGGTCCTGCAAACATGACTGAGGTTTGATTCTGGAACCATGTGTCCTGGGAATATGACTGAGCTTTGATTCTGGAAATCTGTGGCCTGGGAACTTGACTGAGGTTTGATGGCAGAAATCTGTGGACTGGCAACATGACTGAGGTTTGATTGTAGAACCCTGTGCCCTGGAAACATGACTGCGACCTGATACTTGAAACCCATGGCTTGGGAACTTGACATTGGTTTGATTCTGGAACCCTGTGGCCAGGGAACATGACTGAGGCGAGATTCTGGAATCCTGTGCCCAGGAAACATGACTGTGGCTTGGTACTGGAAACCCATGGCCTAGGAATTTGACATTGGTTTGATTCTGGAACCCTGTGGCCTGGGAACATGACTGAGGCGTGATTCTGGAATCCTGCGGCCTGGGAACATGACATCTGTTTAGATTATGGAATACTGTGCCCTGGGAACCTGACTGAAAGCTTGGTTCTGGAATCCTGTGGACTGGGAACATGACTGAGGTTTGATTCTGGAACCATGTGGCCTGGGAATATGACTGTGGTTTGATTTTGGAAACCATTGGCCTGTGAACATGACTGATGTTAGATTGAGGAATCCTGGGGCCTGGGAACATGACATCACTTTGGATTCTGGTACCCTGTTGCCTGGGAACATGAAATCGGTTTGATTGTGGAAACCTGTGGTCTGGGAATATGACTGAGGTTTGATGGTGGTACCCTATGGCCTGGCAACATGACTGAGGTTTGATTCTGGATCCCTGTGGCCAGGGAACATGACTGAGGCGTGATTCTGGAAAACTGTGGCCTGGAAATATGACTGAGGTTTGATTCTGGAAATCTGTGGCCTGGGAACTTGACTGAGGTTTGATGGCAGAAATCTGTGGACTGGCAACATTACTGAGGTTTGACTGTTGAACCCTGTGCTCTGGAAACATGACTGCGACCTGATACTTGAAACGCATGGCCTGGGAAATTGACATTGGTTTGATTCTGGAACCCTGTGGACCGGGAACATGACTGAGGTTTTATTCTGGAACCCTGTAGCCTGGGAATATAACTGAGGATTGTTTCTGGAACCCGGTGGCCTGGTAACATGACTGAGGCGTGATTCTGGAAAAGTGTGGCCTGGGAATATGACTGAGGTTTGATTCTGGAAATCTGTGGCCTGGGAACTTGACTGAGGTTTGATGGCAGAAATCTGTGGACTGGCAACATTACTGAGGTTTGATTGTAGAACCCTGTGCCCTGGAAACATGACTGCGACCTGATACTTGAAACCCATGGCCTGGGAATTTGACATTGGTTTGATTCTGGAACCCTGTGGCCAGGAACAAGACTGACGCGTGATTCTGGAATTCTGTTGCCTGGGAACATGACATCTGTTTAGATTGTGGAATACTGGGCCCTGGGAATCTGACTGAGGCTTGGTTTTGGTACCCTGTGGACTGGGAACATGACTGAGGTTTTATTCTGGAACCCTGTAGCCTGCAAAAATAACTGAGGATTGTTTCTCGAACCCTGTGGCCTGGGAACATGACATCAGTGGATTCTGGAACCCTGTGGCCTGGGAACATGAGAACGGTTTGATTCTGGAACCCTGTGGCCTGGGAACATGTCTGAGGTTTGATGGTGGAAACCAGTGGCTTGGCAACATGACTGAGGTTTGTTTCTGGAACCCTGTTCCCTGGGAACATGAGTGAGTTTTGCTTCTGGACACCTTTGTCCTGGGAACATGACTGTGGTTTGATTGTGGAACCATGGGTCCTGCAAACATGACTGAGGTTTGATTCTGGAACCATGTGTCCTGGGAATATGACTGAGCTTTGATTCTGGAAATCTGTGGCCTGGGAACTTGACTGAGGTTTGATGTCAGAAATCTGTGGACTGGCAACATTACTTAGGTTTGATTGTAGAACCCTGTGCTATGGAAACATGACTGAGACCTGATACTTGAAACGCATGGCCTGGGAAATTGACATTTGTTTGATTCTGGAACCCTGTGGACTGGGAACATGACTGAGGTTTTATTCTGGAACCCTGTAGCCTGGGAATATAACTGAGGATTGTTGCTGGAACCCTGTGGCCTGGGAACATGACTGAGGCGTGATTCTGGAAAAGTGTGGCCTGGGAATATGACTGAGGTTTGATTCTGGAAATCTGTGGCCTGGGAACTTGACTGAGGTTTGATGGCAGAAATCTGTGGACTGGCAACATTACTGAGGTTTGATTGTAGAACCCTGTGCCCTGGAAACATGACTGAGACCTGATACTTGAAACCCATGGCCTGGGAACTTGACATTGGTTTGATTCTGGAACCCTGTGGCCAGGAACAAGACTGAGGCGTGATTCTGGAATGCTGTGCCCTGGGAACATGAGATCTGTTTAGATTGTGGAATTCTGGGCCCTGGGAACCTGACTGAGGCTTGGTTCTGGAACCCTGTGGACAGGGAACTTGACTGAGGTTTTATTCTGGAATCCTGTGGCCTGGGAACATGACATCAGTGGATTCTGGAACCCTGTGGCCGGGGAACATGACATCAGTGGATTCTGGAACCCTGTGGCCGGGGAACATGAGAACGGTTTGATTCTGGAACCCTGTGGCTTGGGAATATGTCTGAGGTTTGATGGTGGAAACCTGTGGCTTGGCAACATGACTGAGGTTTGTTTCTGGAACCCTGTTCCCTGGGAACATGAGTGAGTTTTGCTTCTGGACACCTTTGTCCTGGGAACATGACTGTGGTTTGATTGTGGAACCATGGGTCCTGCAAACATGACTGAGGTTTGATTCTGGAACCATGTGTCCTGGGAATATGACTGAGCTTTGATTCTGGAAATCTGTGGCCTGGGAACTTGACTGAGGTTTGATGGCAGAAATCTGTGGACTGGCAACATGACTGAGGTTTGATTGTAGAACCCTGTGCCCTGGAAACATGACTGCGACCTGATACTTGAAACCCATGGCTTGGGAACTTGACATTGGTTTGATTCTGGAACCCTGTGGCCAGGGAACATGACTGAGGCGAGATTCTGGAATCCTGTGCCCAGGAAACATGACTGTGGCTTGGTACTGGAAACCCATGGCCTAGGAATTTGACATTGGTTTGATTCTGGAACCCTGTGGCCTGGGAACATGACTGAGGCGTGATTCTGGAATCCTGCGGCCTGGGAACATGACATCTGTTTAGATTATGGAATACTGTGCCCTGGGAACCTGACTGAAAGCTTGGTTCTGGAATCCTGTGGACTGGGAACATGACTGAGGTTTGATTCTGGAACCATGTGGCCTGGGAATATGACTGTGGTTTGATTTTGGAAACCATTGGCCTGTGAACATGACTGATGTTAGATTGAGGAATCCTGGGGCCTGGGAACATGACATCACTTTGGATTCTGGTACCCTGTTGCCTGGGAACATGAAATCGGTTTGATTGTGGAAACCTGTGGTCTGGGAATATGACTGAGGTTTGATGGTGGTACCCTATGGCCTGGCAACATGACTGAGGTTTGATTCTGGATCCCTGTGGCCAGGGAACATGACTGAGGCGTGATTCTGGAAAACTGTGGCCTGGAAATATGACTGAGGTTTGATTCTGGAAATCTGTGGCCTGGGAACTTGACTGAGGTTTGATGGCAGAAATCTGTGGACTGGCAACATTACTGAGGTTTGACTGTTGAACCCTGTGCTCTGGAAACATGACTGCAACCTGATACTTGAAACGCATGGCCTGGGAAATTGACATTGGTTTGATTCTGGAACCCTGTGGACCGGGAACATGACTGAGGTTTTATTCTGGAACCCTGTAGCCTGGGAATATAACTGAGGATTGTTTCTGGAACCCGGTGGCCTGGTAACATGACTGAGGCGTGATTCTGGAAAAGTGTGGCCTGGGAATATGACTGAGGTTTGATTCTGGAAATCTGTGGCCTGGGAACTTGACTGAGGTTTGATGGCAGAAATCTGTGGACTGGCAACATTACTGAGGTTTGATTGTAGAACCCTGTGCCCTGGAAACATGACTGCGACCTGATACTTGAAACCCATGGCCTGGGAATTTGACATTGGTTTGATTCTGGAACCCTGTGGCCAGGAACAAGACTGAGGCGTGATTCTGGAATTCTGTTGCCTGGTAACAAGACATCTGTTTAGATTGTGGAATACTGGGCCCTGGGAATCTGACTGAGGCTTGGTTTTGGTACCCTGTGGACTGGGAACATGACTGAGGTTTTATTCTGGAACCCTGTAGCCTGCGAAAATAACTGAGGATTGTTTCTCGAACCCTGTGGCCTGGGAACATGACATCAGTGGATTCTGGAACCCTGTGGCCTGGGAACATGAGAACGGTTTGATTCTGGAACCCTGTGGCCTGGGAACATGTCTGAGGTTTGATGGTGGAAACCTGTGGCTTGGCAACATGACTGAGGTTTGTTTCTGGAACCCTGTTCCCTGGGAACATGACTGAGGTTTGATTCTGGACACCTTTGTGCTGGGAACATGACTGTGTTCTGATTGTAGAATCATGGGTCCTGCAAACATGACTGAGGTTTGATTCTGGAACCATGTGTCCTGCGAATATGACTGAGGTTTGATATTGGAAATCTTTGGCCTGGGAACTTGACTGAGGTTTGATGGCAGAAACCTGTGGACTGGCAACATGACTGAGGTTTGATTGTAGAACCCTGTGCCCTGGAAATATGACTGTGGCCTGGTAGTGGAAACCCATGGCCTAGGAGTTTGACATTGGTTTGATTCTGGAACGCTGTGGCCTGGGAACATGACTGAGGCGTGATTCTGGAAAAGTGTGGCCTGGGAATATGACTGAAGTTTGATTCTGGAAATCTGTGGCCTGGGAACTTGACTGAGGTTTGATGGCAGAAATCTGTGGACTGGCAACATGACTGAGGTTTGATTGTAGAACCCTGTACCCTGGAAACATGACTGAGACCTGATACTTGAAACCCATGGCCTGGGAACTTGACATTGGTTTGATTCTTTAACCCTGTAGCCAGGGAACATGACTGAGGCGAGATTCTGGAATCCTGTGCCCAGGAAACATGACTGTGGCTTGGTACTGGAAACCCATGGCCTAGGAATTTGACATTGGTTTGATTCTGGAACCCTGTGGCCTGGGAACATGACTGAGGCGTGATTCTGGAATCCTGCGGCCTGGGAACATGACATCTGTTTAGATTATGGAATACTGTGCCCTGGGAACCTGACTGAAAGCTTGGTTCTGGAATCCTGTGGACTGGGAACATGACTGAGGTTTGATTCTGGAACCATGTGGCCTGGGAATATGACTGTGGTTTGATTTTGGAAACCATTGGCCTGTGAACATGACTGATGTTAGATTGAGGAATCCTGGGGCCTGGGAACATGACATCACTTTGGATTCTGGTACCCTGTTGCCTGGGAACATGAAATCGGTTTGATTGTGGAAACCTGTGGTCTGGGAATATGACTGAGGTTTGATGGTGGTATCCTATGGCCTGGCAACATGACTGAGGTTTGATTCTGGATCCCTGTGGCCAGGGAACATGACTGAGGCGTGATTCTGGAAAACTGTGGCCTGGGAATATGACTGAGGTTTGACTCTGGAAATCTGTGGCCTGGGAACTTGACTGAGGTTTGATGGCAGAAATCTATGGACTGGCAACATTACTTAGGTTTGATTGTAGAACCCTGTGCTATGGAAACATGACTGAGACCTGATACTTGAAACGCATGGCCTGGGAAATTGACATTGGTTTGATTCTGGAACCCTGTGGACTGGGAACATGACTGAGGTTTTATTCTGGAACCCTGTAGCCTGGGAATATAACTGAGGATTGTTGCTGGAACCCTGTGGCCTGGGAACATGACTGTGGCGTGATTCTGGAAAAGTGTGGCCTGGGAATATGACTGAGGTTTGATTCTGGAAATCTGTGGCCTGGGAACTTGACTGAGGTTTGATGGCAGAAATCTGTGGACTGGCAACATTACTGAGGTTTGATTGTAGAACCCTGTGCCCTGGAAACATGACTGAGACCTGATACTTGAAACCCATGGCCTGGGAACTTGACATTGGTTTGATTCTGGAACCCTGTGGCCAGGAACAAGACTGAGGCGTGATTCTGGAATGTTGTGCCCTGGGAACATGAGATCTGTTTAGATTGTGGAATTCTGGGCCCTGGGAACCTGACTGAGGCTTGGTTCTGGAACCCTGTGGACAGGGAACTTGACTGAGGTTTTATTCTGGAATCCTGTGGCCTGGGAACATGACATCAGTGGATTCTGGAACCCTGTGGCCGGGGAACATGACATCAGTGGATTCTGGAACCCTGTGGCCTGGGAACATGAGAACGGTTTGATTCTGGAACCCTGTGGCTTGGGAATATGTCTGAGGTTTGATGGTGGAAACCTGTGGCCAGGCAACATGACTGAGGTTTGTTTCTGAAACCCTGTTCCCTGGGAAGATGAGTGAGTTTTGCTTCTGGACACCTTTGTCCTGGGAACATGACTGTGGTTTGATTGTGGAACCATGGGTCCTGCAAACATGACTGAGGTTTGATTCTGGAACCCTGTGTCCTGGGAATATGACTGAGCTTTGATTCTGGAAATCTGTGGCCTGGGAACTTGACTGAGGTCTGATGGCAGAAATCTGTGGACTGGCAACATGACTGAGGTTTGATTGTAGAACCCTGTGCCCTGGAAACATGACTGCGACCTGATACTTGAAACCCATGGCTTGGGAACTTGACATTGGTTTGATTCTGGGACCCTGTGGCCAGGGAACATGACTGAGGCGAGATTCTGGAATCCTGTGCCCAGGAAACATGACTGTGGCTTGGTACTGGAAACCCATGGGCTAGGAATTTGATATTGGTTTGATTCTGGAACCCTGTGGCCTGGGAACATGACTGAGGCGTGATTCTGGAATCCTGCGGCCTGGGAACATGACATCTGTTTAGATTATGGAATACTGTGCCCTGGGAACCTGACTGAAAGCTTGGTTCTGGAATCCTGTGGACTGGGAACATGACTGAGGTTTGATTCTGGAACCATGTGGCCTGGGAATATGACTGTGGTTTGATTTTGGAAACCATTGGCCTGTGAACATGACTGATGTTAGATTGAGGAATCCTGGGGCCTGGGAACATGACATCACTTTGGATTCTGGTACCCTGTTGCCTGGGAACATGAAATCGGTTTGATTGTGGAAACCTGTGGTCTGGGAATATGACTGAGGTTTGATGGTGGTACCCTATGGCCTGGCAACATGACTGAGGTTTGATTCTGGCTCCCTGTGGCCAGGGAACATGACTGAGGGGTGATTCTGGAAAACTGTGGCCTGGGAATATGACTGAGGTTTGATTCTGGAAATCTGTGGCCTGGGAACTTGACTGAGGTTTGATGGCAGAAATCTGTGGACTGGCAACATTACTGAGGTTTGACTGTTGAACCCTGTGCTCTGGAAACATGACTGTGACCTGATACTTGAAACGCATGGCCTGAGAAATTGACATTGGTTTGATTCTGGAACCCTGTGGACTGGGAACATGACTGAGGTTTTATTCTGGAACCCTGTAGCCTGGGAATATAACTGAGGATTGTTTCTGGAACCCGGTGGCCTGGTAACATGACTGAGGCGTGATTCTGGAAAAGTGTGGCCTGGGAATATGACTGAGGTTTGATTCTGGAAATCTGTGGCCTGGGAACTTGACTGAGGTTTGATGGCAGAAATCTGTGGACTGGCAACATGACTGAGGTTTGATTGTAGAACCCTGTGCCCTGGAAACATGACTGCGACCTGATACTTGAAACCCATGGCCTGGGAATTTGACATTGGTTTGATTCTGGAACCCTGTGGCCAGGAACAAGACTGAGGCGTGATTCTGGAATCCTGTTGCCTGGGAACATGACATCTGTTTAGATTGTGGAATACTGGGCCCTGGGAATCTGACTGAGGCTTGGTTTTGGTACCCTATGGACTGGGAACATGACTGAGGTTTTATTCTGGAACCCTGTAGCCTGCGAAAATAACTGAGGATTGTTTCTCGAACCCTGTGGCCTGGGAACATGACATCAGTGGATTCTGGAACCCTGTGGCCTGGGAACATGAGAACGGTTTGATTCTGGAACCCTGTGGCCTGGGAACATGTCTGAGGTTTGATGGTGGAAACCTGTGGCTTGGCAACATGACTGAGGTTTGTTTCTGGAACCCTGTTCCCTGGGAACATGACTGAGGTTTGATTCTGGACACCTTTGTGCTGGGAACATGACTGTGTTCTGATTGTAGAATCATGGGTCCTGCAAACATGACTGAGGTTTGATTCTGGAACCATGTGTCCTGCGAATATGACTGAGGTTTGATATTGGAAATCTTTGGCCTGGGAACTTGACTGAGGTTTGATGGCAGAAACCTGTGGACTGGCAACATGACTGAGGTTTGATTGTAGAACCCTGTGCCCTGGAAACATGACTGTGGCCTGGTAGTGGAAACCCATGGCCTAGGAGTTTGACATTGGTTTGATTCTGGAACGCTGTGGCCTGGGAACATGACTGAGGCGTGATTCTGGAAAAGTGTGGCCTGGGAATATGACTGAAGTTTGATTCTGGAAATCTGTGGCCTGGGAACTTGACTGAGGTTTGATGGCAGAAATCTGTGGACTGGCAACATGACTGAGGTTTGATTGTAGAACCCTGTACCCTGGAAACATGACTGAGACCTGATACTTGAAACCCATGGCCTGGGAACTTGACATTGGTTTGATTCTGGAACCCTGTGGCCAGGAACAAGACTGAGGCGTGATTCTGGAATGCTGTGCCCTGGGAACATGACATCTGTTTAGATTGTGGAATACTGGGCCCTGGGAACCTGACTGAGGCTTGGTTCTGGAACCCTGTGGACAGGGAACTTGACTGAGGTTTTATTCTGGAATCCTGTGGCCTGGGAACATGACATCAGTGGATTCTGGAACCCTGTGGCCGGGGAACATGTCATCAGTGGATTCTGGAACCCTGTGGCCTGGGAACATGAGAATGGTTTGATTCTGGAACCCTGTGGCTTGGGAATATGCCTGAGGTTTGATGGTGGAAACCTGTGGCCTGGCAACATGACTGAGGTTTGTTTCTGGAACCCTGTTCCCTGGGAACATGCCTGAGGTTTGCTTCTGGACACCTTTCTCCTGGGAACATGACTGTGGTTTGATTGTGGAATCCTGTGGCCTGCGAACATGACTGAGGTTTGATTCTGGAACCATGTGTCCTGGGAATATGACTGAGCTTTGATTCTGGAAATCTGTGGCCTGGGAACTTGACTGAGGTTTGATGGCAGAAACCTGTGGACTGGCAACATGACTGAGGTTTGATTGTAGAACCCTGTGCCCTGGAAACATGACTGCGACCTGATACTTGAAACCCATGGCTTGGGAACTTGACATTGCTTTGATTCTTTAACCCTGTAGCCAGGGAACATGACTGAGGCGAGATTCTGGAATCCTGTGCCCAGGAAACATGACTGTGGCTTGGTACTGGAAACCCATGGCCTAGGAATTTGACATTGGTTTGATTCTGGAACCCTGTGGCCTTGGAATATGACTGAGGCGTGATTCTGGAATCCTGCGGCCTGGGAACATGACATCTGTTTAGATTATGGAATACTGTGCCCTGGGAACCTGACTGAAAGCTTGGTTCTGGAATCCTGTGGACTGGGAACATGACTGAGGTTTGATTCTGGAACCATGTGGCCTGGGAATATGACTGTGGTTTGATTTTGGAAACCATTGGCCTGTGAACATGACTGATGTTAGATTGAGGAATCCTGGGGCCTGGGAACATGACATCACTTTGGATTCTGGTACCCTGTTGCCTGGGAACATGAAATCGGTTTGATTGTGGAAACCTGTGGTCTGGGAATATGACTGAGGTTTGATGGTGGTACCCTATGGCCTGGCAACATGACTGAGGTTTGATTCTGGATCCCTGAGGCCAGGGAACATGACTGAGGCGTGATTCTGGAAAACTGTGGCCTGGGAATATGACTGAGGTTTGATTCTGGAAATCTGTGGCCTGGGAACTTGACTGAGGTTTGATGGCAGAAATCTGTGGACTGGCAACATTACTGAGGTTTGACTGTTGAACCCTGTGCTCTGGAAACATGACTGTGACCTGATACTTGAAACGCATGGCCTGAGAAATTGACATTGGTTTGATTCTGGAACCCTGTGGACTGGGAACATGACTGAGGTTTTATTCTGGAACCCTGTAGCCTGGGAATATAACTGAGGATTGTTTCTGGAACCCGGTGGCCTGGTAACATGACTGAGGTGTGATTCTGGAAAAGTGTGGCCTGGGAATATGACTGAGGTTTGATTCTGGAAATCTGTGGCCTGGGAACTTGACTGAGGTTTGATGGCAGAAATCTGTGGACTGGCAATATTACTGAGGTTTGATTGTATAACCCTGTGCCCTGGAAACATGACTGCGAACTGATACTTGAAACCCATGGCCTGGGAATTTGACATTGGTTTGATTCTGGAACCCTGTGGCCAGGAACAAGACTGAGGCGTGATTCTGGAATTCTGTTGCCTGGGAACATGACATCTTTTTAGATTGTGGAATACTGGGCCCTGGGAATCTGACTGAGGCTTGGTTTTGGTACCCTGTGGACTGGGAACATGACTGAGGTTTTATTCTGGAACCCTGTAGCCTGCAAAAATAACTGAGGATTGTTTCTCGAACCCTGTGGCCTGGGAACATGACATCAGTGGATTCTGGAACCCTGTGGCCTGGGAACATGAGAACGGTTTGATTCTGGAACCCTGTGGCCTGGGAACATGTCTGAGGTTTGATGGTGGAAACCAGTGGCTTGGCAACATGACTGAGGTTTGTTTCTGGAACCCTGTTCCCTGGGAACATGAGTGAGTTTTGCTTCTGGACACCTTTGTCCTGGGAACATGACTGTGGTTTGATTGTGGAACCATGGGTCCTGCAAACATGACTGAGGTTTGATTCTGGAACCATGTGTCCTGGGAATATGACTGAGCTTTGATTCTGGAAATCTGTGGCCTGGGAACTTGACTGAGGTTTGATGGCAGAAATCTGTGGACTGGCAACATTACTTAGGTTTGATTGTAGAACCCTGTGCTATGGAAACATGACTGAGACCTGATACTTGAAACGCATGGCCTGGGAAATTGACATTGGTTTGATTCTGGAACCCTGTGGACTGGGAACATGACTGAGGTTTTATTCTGGAACCCTGTAGCCTGGGAATATAACTGAGGATTGTTGCTGGAACCCTGTGGCCTGGGAACATGACTGAGGCGTGATTCTGGAAAAGTGTGGCCTGGGAATATGACTGAGGTTTGATTCTGGAAATCTGTGGCCTGGGAACTTGACTGAGGTTTGATGGCAGAAATCTGTGGACTGGCAACATGACTGAGGTTTGATTGTATAACCCTGTGCCCTGGAAACATGACTGAGACCTGATACTTGAAACCCATGGCCTGGGAACTTGACATTGGTTTGATTCTGGAACCCTGTGGCCAGGAACAAGACTGAGGCGTGATTCTGGAATGCTGTGCCCTGGGAACATGAGATCTGTTTAGATTGTGGAATTCTGGGCCCTGGGAACCTGACTGAGGCTTGGTTCTGGAACCCTGTGGACAGGGAACTTGACTGAGGTTTTATTCTGGAATCCTGTGGCCTGGGAACATGACATCAGTGGATTCTGGAACCCTGTGGCCGGGGAACATGACATCAGTGGATTCTGGAACCCTGTGGCCTGGGAACATGAGAACGGTTTGATTCTGGAACCCTGTGGCTTGGGAATATGTCTGAGGTTTGATGGTGGAAACCTGTGGCTTGGCAACATGACTGAGGTTTGTTTCTGGAACCCTGTTCCCTGGGAACATGAGTGAGTTTTGCTTCTGGACACCTTTGTCCTGGGAACATGACTGTGGTTTGATTGTGGAACCATGGGTCCTGCAAACATGACTGAGGTTTGATTCTGGAACCATGTGTCCTGGGAATATGACTGAGCTTTGATTCTGGAAATCTGTGGCCTGGGAACTTGACTGAGGTTTGATGGCAGAAATCTGTGGACTGGCAACATGACTGAGGTTTGATTGTAGAACCCTGTGCCCTGGAAACATGACTGCGACCTGATACTTGAAACCCATGGCTTGGGAACTTGACATTGGTTTGATTCTGGAACCCTGTGGCCAGGGAACATGACTGAGGCGAGATTCTGGAATCCTGTGCCCAGGAAACATGACTGTGGCTTGGTACTGGAAACCCATGGCCTAGGAATTTGATATTGGTTTGATTCTGGAACCCTGTGGCCTGGGAACATGACTGAGGCGTGATTCTGGAATCCTGCGGCCTGGGAACATGACATCTGTTTAGATTATGGAATACTGTGCCCTGGGAACCTGACTGAAAGCTTGGTTCTGGAATCCTGTGGACTGGGAACATGACTGAGGTTTGATTCTGGAACCATGTGGCCTGGGAATATGACTGTGGTTTGATTTTGGAAACCATTGGCCTGTGAACATGACTGATGTTAGATTGAGGAATCCTGGGGCCTGGGAACATGACATCACTTTGGATTCTGGTACCCTGTTGCCTGGGAACATGAAATCGGTTTGATTGTGGAAACCTGTGGTCTGGGAATATGACTGAGGTTTGATGGTGGTACCCTATGGCCTGGCAACATGACTGAGGTTTGATTCTGGATCCCTGTGGCCAGGGAACATGACTGAGGCGTGATTCTGGAAAACTGTGGCCTGGAAATATGACTGAGGTTTGATTCTGGAAATCTGTGGCCTGGGAACTTGACTGAGGTTTGATGGCAGAAATCTGTGGACTGGCAACATTACTGAGGTTTGACTGTTGAACCCTGTGCTCTGGAAACATGACTGCGACCTGATACTTGAAACGCATGGCCTGGGAAATTGACATTGGTTTGATTCTGGAACCCTGTGGACCGGGAACATGACTGAGGTTTTATTCTGGAACCCTGTAGCCTGGGAATATAACTGAGGATTGTTTCTGGAACCCGGTGGCCTGGTAACATGACTGAGGCGTGATTCTGGAAAAGTGTGGCCTGGGAATATGACTGAGGTTTGATTCTGGAAATCTGTGGCCTGGGAACTTGACTGAGGTTTGATGGCAGAAATCTGTGGACTGGCAACATTACTGAGGTTTGATTGTAGAACCCTGTGCCCTGGAAACATGACTGCGACCTGATACTTGAAACCCATGGCCTGGGAATTTGACATTGGTTTGATTCTGGAACCCTGTGGCCAGGAACAAGACTGACGCGTGATTCTGGAATTCTGTTGCCTGGGAACATGACATCTGTTTAGATTGTGGAATACTGGGCCCTGGGAATCTGACTGAGGCTTGGTTTTGGTACCCTGTGGACTGGGAACATGACTGAGGTTTTATTCTGGAACCCTGTAGCCTGCAAAAATAACTGAGGATTGTTTCTCGAACCCTGTGGCCTGGGAACATGACATCAGTGGATTCTGGAACCCTGTGGCCTGGGAACATGAGAACGGTTTGATTCTGGAACCCTGTGGCCTGGGAACATGTCTGAGGTTTGATGGTGGAAACCAGTGGCTTGGCAACATGACTGAGGTTTGTTTCTGGAACCCTGTTCCCTGGGAACATGAGTGAGTTTTGCTTCTGGACACCTTTGTCCTGGGAACATGACTGTGGTTTGATTGTGGAACCATGGGTCCTGCAAACATGACTGAGGTTTGATTCTGGAACCATGTGTCCTGGGAATATGACTGAGCTTTGATTCTGGAAATCTGTGGCCTGGGAACTTGACTGAGGTTTGATGGCAGAAATCTGTGGACTGGCAACATTACTTAGGTTTGATTGTAGAACCCTGTGCTATGGAAACATGACTGAGACCTGATACTTGAAACGCATGGCCTGGGAAATTGACATTTGTTTGATTCTGGAACCCTGTGGACTGGGAACATGACTGAGGTTTTATTCTGGAACCCTGTAGCCTGGGAATATAACTGAGGATTGTTGCTGGAACCCTGTGGCCTGGGAACATGACTGAGGCGTGATTCTGGAAAAGTGTGGCCTGGGAATATGACTGAGGTTTGATTCTGGAAATCTGTGGCCTGGGAACTTGACTGAGGTTTGATGGCAGAAATCTGTGGACTGGCAACATTACTGAGGTTTGATTGTAGAACCCTGTGCCCTGGAAACATGACTGAGACCTGATACTTGAAACCCATGGCCTGGGAACTTGACATTGGTTTGATTCTGGAACCCTGTGGCCAGGAACAAGACTGAGGCGTGATTCTGGAATGCTGTGCCCTGGGAACATGAGATCTGTTTAGATTGTGGAATTCTGGGCCCTGGGAACCTGACTGAGGCTTGGTTCTGGAACCCTGTGGACAGGGAACTTGACTGAGGTTTTATTCTGGAATCCTGTGGCCTGGGAACATGACATCAGTGGATTCTGGAACCCTGTGGCCGGGGAACATGACATCAGTGGATTCTGGAACCCTGTGGCCGGGGAACATGAGAACGGTTTGATTCTGGAACCCTGTGGCTTGGGAATATGTCTGAGGTTTGATGGTGGAAACCTGTGGCTTGGCAACATTACTGAGGTTTGTTTCTGGAACCCTGTTCCCTGGGAACATGAGTGAGTTTTGCTTCTGGACACCTTTGTCCTGGGAACATGACTGTGGTTTGATTGTGGAACCATGGGTCCTGCAAACATGACTGAGGTTTGATTCTGGAACCATGTGTCCTGGGAATATGACTGAGCTTTGATTCTGGAAATCTGTGGCCTGGGAACTTGACTGAGGTTTGATGGCAGAAATCTGTGGACTGGCAACATGACTGAGGTTTGATTGTAGAACCCTGTGCCCTGGAAACATGACTGCGACCTGATACTTGAAACCCATGGCTTGGGAACTTGACATTGGTTTGATTCTGGAACCCTGTGGCCAGGGAACATGACTGAGGCGAGATTCTGGAATCCTGTGCCCAGGAAACATGACTGTGGCTTGGTACTGGAAACCCATGGCCTAGGAATTTGACATTGGTTTGATTCTGGAACCCTGTGGCCTGGGAACATGACTGAGGCGTGATTCTGGAATCCTGCGGCCTGGGAACATGACATCTGTTTAGATTATGGAATACTGTGCCCTGGGAACCTGACTGAAAGCTTGGTTCTGGAATCCTGTGGACTGGGAACATGACTGAGGTTTGATTCTGGAACCATGTGGCCTGGGAATATGACTGTGGTTTGATTTTGGAAACCATTGGCCTGTGAACATGACTGATGTTAGATTGAGGAATCCTGGGGCCTGGGAACATGACATCACTTTGGATTCTGGTACCCTGTTGCCTGGGAACATGAAATCGGTTTGATTGTGGAAACCTGTGGTCTGGGAATATGACTGAGGTTTGATGGTGGTATCCTATGGCCTGGCAACATGACTGAGGTTTGATTCTGGATCCCTGGGGCCAGGGAACATGACTGAGGCGTGATTCTGGAAAACTGTGGCCTGGGAATATGACTGAGGTTTGACTCTGGAAATCTGTGGCCTGGGAACTTGACTGAGGTTTGATGGCAGAAATCTATGGACTGGCAACATTACTTAGGTTTGATTGTAGAACCCTGTGCTATGGAAACATGACTGAGACCTGATACTTGAAACGCATGGCCTGGGAAATTGACATTGGTTTGATTCTGGAACCCTGTGGACTGGGAACATGACTGAGGTTTTATTCTGGAACCCTGTAGCCTGGGAATATAACTGAGGATTGTTGCTGGAACCCTGTGGCCTGGGAACATGACTGTGGCGTGATTCTGGAAAAGTGTGGCCTGGGAATATGACTGAGGTTTGATTCTGGAAATCTGTGGCCTGGGAACTTGACTGAGGTTTGATGGCAGAAATCTGTGGACTGGCAACATTACTGAGGTTTGATTGTAGAACCCTGTGCCCTGGAAACATGACTGAGACCTGATACTTGAAACCCATGGCCTGGGAACTTGACATTGGTTTGATTCTGGAACCCTGTGGCCAGGAACAAGACTGAGGCGTGATTCTGGAATGTTGTGCCCTGGGAACATGAGATCTGTTTAGATTGTGGAATTCTGGGCCCTGGGAACCTGACTGAGGCTTGGTTCTGGAACCCTGTGGACAGGGAACTTGACTGAGGTTTTATTCTGGAATCCTGTGGCCTGGGAACATGACATCAGTGGATTCTGGAACCCTGTGGCCGGGGAACATGACATCAGTGGATTCTGGAACCCTGTGGCCTGGGAACATGAGAACGGTTTGATTCTGGAACCCTGTGGCTTGGGAATATGTCTGAGGTTTGATGGTGGAAACCTGTGGCCAGGCAACATGACTGAGGTTTGTTTCTGAAACCCTGTTCCCTGGGAACATGAGTGAGTTTTGCTTCTGGACACCTTTGTCCTGGGAACATGACTGTGGTTTGATTGTGGAACCATGGGTCCTGCAAACATGACTGAGGTTTGATTCTGGAACCCTGTGTCCTGGGAATATGACTGAGCTTTGATTCTGGAAATCTGTGGCCTGGGAACTTGACTGAGGTCTGATGGCAGAAATCTGTGGACTGGCAACATGACTGAGGTTTGATTGTAGAACCCTGTGCCCTGGAAACATGACTGCGACCTGATACTTGAAACCCATGGCTTGGGAACTTGACATTGGTTTGATTCTGGGACCCTGTGGCCAGGGAACATGACTGAGGCGAGATTCTGGAATCCTGTGCCCAGGAAACATGACTGTGGCTTGGTACTGGAAACCCATGGGCTAGGAATTTGATATTGGTTTGATTCTGGAACCCTGTGGCCTGGGAACATGACTGAGGCGTGATTCTGGAATCCTGCGGCCTGGGAACATGACATCTGTTTAGATTATGGAATACTGTGCCCTGGGAACCTGACTGAAAGCTTGGTTCTGGAATCCTGTGGACTGGGAACATGACTGAGGTTTGATTCTGGAACCATGTGGCCTGGGAATATGACTGTGGTTTGATTTTGGAAACCATTGGCCTGTGAACATGACTGATGTTAGATTGAGGAATCCTGGGGCCTGGGAACATGACATCACTTTGGATTCTGGTACCCTGTTGCCTGGGAACATGAAATCGGTTTGATTGTGGAAACCTGTGGTCTGGGAATATGACTGAGGTTTGATGGTGGTACCCTATGGCCTGGCAACATGACTGAGGTTTGATTCTGGCTCCCTGTGGCCAGGGAACATGACTGAGGGGTGATTCTGGAAAACTGTGGCCTGGGAATATGACTGAGGTTTGATTCTGGAAATCTGTGGCCTGGGAACTTGACTGAGGTTTGATGGCAGAAATCTGTGGACTGGCAACATTACTGAGGTTTGACTGTTGAACCCTGTGCTCTGGAAACATGACTGTGACCTGATACTTGAAACGCATGGCCTGAGAAATTGACATTGGTTTGATTCTGGAACCCTGTGGACTGGGAACATGACTGAGGTTTTATTCTGGAACCCTGTAGCCTGGGAATATAACTGAGGATTGTTTCTGGAACCCGGTGGCCTGGTAACATGACTGAGGCGTGATTCTGGAAAAGTGTGGCCTGGGAATATGACTGAGGTTTGATTCTGGAAATCTGTGGCCTGGGAACTTGACTGAGGTTTGATGGCAGAAATCTGTGGACTGGCAACATTATTGAGGTTTGATTGTATAACCCTGTGCCCTGGAAACATGACTGCGACCTGATACTTGAAACCCATGGCCTGGGAATTTGACATTGGTTTGATTCTGGAACCCTGTGGCCAGGAACAAGACTGAGGCGTGATTCTGGAATCCTGTTGCCTGGGAACATGACATCTGTTTAGATTGTGGAATACTGGGCCCTGGGAATCTGACCGAGGCTTGGTTTTGGTACCCTGTGGACTGGGAACATGACTGAGGTTTTATTCTGGAACCCTGTAGCCTGCGAAAATAACTGAGGATTGTTTCTCGAACCCTGTGGCCTGGGAACATGACATCAGTGGATTCTGGAACCCTGTGGCCTGGGAACATGAGAACGGTTTGATTCTGGAACCCTGTGGCCTGGGAACATGTCTGAGGTTTGATGGTGGAAACCTGTGGCTTGGCAACATGACTGAGGTTTGTTTCTGGAACCCTGTTCCCTGGGAACATGACTGAGGTTTGATTCTGGACACCTTTGTGCTGGGAACATGACTGTGTTCTGATTGTAGAATCATGGGTCCTGCAAACATGACTGAGGTTTGATTCTGGAACCATGTGTCCTGCGAATATGACTGAGGTTTGATATTGGAAATCTTTGGCCTGGGAACTTGACTGAGGTTTGATGGCAGAAACCTGTGGACTGGCAACATGACTGAGGTTTGATTGTAGAACCCTGTGCCCTGGAAACATGACTGTGGCCTGGTAGTGGAAACCCATGGCCTAGGAGTTTGACATTGGTTTGATTCTGGAACGCTGTGGCCTGGGAACATGACTGAGGCGTGATTCTGGAAAAGTGTGGCCTGGGAATATGACTGAAGTTTGATTCTGGAAATCTGTGGCCTGGGAACTTGACTGAGGTTTGATGGCAGAAATCTGTGGACTGGCAACATGACTGAGGTTTGATTGTAGAACCCTGTACCCTGGAAACATGACTGAGACCTGATACTTGAAACCCATGGCCTGGGAACTTGACATTGGTTTGATTCTGGAACCCTGTGGCCAGGAACAAGACTGAGGCGTGATTCTGGAATGCTGTGCCCTGGGAACATGACATCTGTTTAGATTGTGGAATACTGGGCCCTGGGAACCTGACTGAGGCTTGGTTCTGGAACCCTGTGGACAGGGAACTTGACTGAGGTTTTATTCTGGAATCCTGTGGCCTGGGAAAATGACATCAGTGGATTCTGGAACCCTGTGGCCGGGGAACATGTCATCAGTGGATTCTGGAACCCTGTGGCCTGGGAACATGAGAATGGTTTGATTCTGGAACCCTGTGGCTTGGGAATATGCCTGAGGTTTGATGGTGTAAACCTGTGGCCTGGCAACATGACTGAGGTTTGTTTCTGGAACCCTGTTCCCTGGGAACATGCCTGAGGTTTGCTTCTGGACACCTTTCTCCTGGGAACATGACTGTGGTTTGATTGTGGAATCCTGTGGCCTGCGAACATGACTGAGGTTTGATTCTGGAACCATGTGTCCTGGGAATATGACTGAGCTTTGATTCTGGAAATCTGTGGCCTGGGAACTTGACTGAGGTTTGATGGCAGAAACCTGTGGACTGGCAACATGACTGAGGTTTGATTGTAGAACCCTGTGCCCTGGAAACATGACTGCGACCTGATACTTGAAACCCATGGCTTGGGAACTTGACATTGCTTTGATTCTTTAACCCTGTAGCCAGGGAACATGACTGAGGCGAGATTCTGGAATCCTGTGCCCAGGAAACATGACTGTGGCTTGGTACTGGAAACCCATGGCCTAGGAATTTGACATTGGTTTGATTCTGGAACCCTGTGGCCTGGGAACATGACTGAGGCGTGATTCTGGAATCCTGCGGCCTGGGAACATGACATCTGTTTAGATTATGGAATACTGTGCCCTGGGAACCTGACTGAAAGCTTGGTTCTGGAATCCTGTGGACTGGGAACATGACTGAGGTTTGATTCTGGAACCATGTGGCCTGGGAATATGACTGTGGTTTGATTTTGGAAACCATTGGCCTGTGAACATGACTGATGTTAGATTGAGGAATCCTGGGGCCTGGGAACATGATATCACTTTGGATTCTGGTACCCTGTTGCCTGGGAACATGAAATCGGTTTGATTGTGGAAACCTGTGGTCTGGGAATATGACTGAGGTTTGATGGTGGTATCCTATGGCCTGGCAACATGACTGAGGTTTGATTCTGGATCCCTGGGGCCAGGGAACATGACTGAGGCGTGATTCTGGGAAACTGTGGCCTGGGAATATGACTGAGGTTTGACTCTGGAAATCTGTGGCCTGGGAACTTGACTGAGGTTTGATGGCAGAAATCTGTGGACTGGCAACATTACTTAGGTTTGATTGTAGAACCCTGTGCTATGGAAACATGACTGAGACCTGATACTTGAAACGCATGGCCTGGGAAATTGACATTGGTTTGATTCTGGAACCCTGTGGACTGGGAACATGACTGAGGTTTTATTCTGGAACCCTGTAGCCTGGGAATATAACTGAGGATTGTTGCTGGAACCCTGTGGCCTGGGAACATGACTGAGGCGTGATTCTGGAAAAGTGTGGCCTGGGAATATGACTGAGGTTTGATTCTGGAAATCTGTGGCCTGGGAACTTGACTGAGGTTTGATGGCAGAAATCTGTGGACTGGCAACATTACTGAGGTTTGATTGTAGAACCCTGTGCCCTGGAAACATGACTGAGACCTGATACTTGAAACCCATGGCCTGGGAACTTGACATTGGTTTGATTCTGGAACGCTGTGGCCAAGAACAAGACTGAGGCGTGATTCTGGAATGTTGTGCCCTGGGAACATGAGAATTGTTTAGATTGTGGAATTCTGGGCCCTGGGAACCTGACTGAGGCTTGGTTCTGGAACCCTGTGGACAGGGAACTTGACTGAGGTTTTATTCTGGAATCCTGTGGCCTGGGAACATGACATCAGTGGATTCTGGAACCCTGTGGCCGGGGAACATGATATCAGTGGATTCTGGAACCCTGTGGCCTGGGAACATGAGAACGGTTTGATTCTGGAACCCTGTGGCTTGGGAATATGTCTGAGGTTTGATGGTGGAAACCTGTGGCTTAGCAACATGACTGAGGTTTGTTTCTGGAACCCTGTTCCCTGGGAACATGACTGAGGTTTGATTCTGGACACCTTTGTGCTGGGAACATGACTGTGTTCTGATTGTAGAATCATGGGTCCTGCAAACATGACTGAGGTTTGATTCTGGAACCATGTGTCCTGCGAATATGACTGAGGTTTGATATTGGAAATCTTTGGCCTGGGAACTTGACTGAGGTTTGATGGCAGAAACCTGTGGACTGGCAACATGACTGAGGTTTGATTGTAGAACCCTGTGCCCTGGAAACATGACTGTGGCCTGGTAGTGGAAACCCATGGCCTAGGAGTTTGACATTGGTTTGATTCTGGAACGCTGTGGCCTGGGAACATGACTGAGGCGTGATTCTGGAAAAGTGTGGCCTGGGAATATGACTGAAGTTTGATTCTGGAAATCTGTGGCCTGGGAACTTGACTGAGGTTTGATGGCAGAAATCTGTGGACTGGCAACATGACTGAGGTTTGATTGTAGAACCCTGTACCCTGGAAACATGACTGAGACCTGATACTTGAAACCCATGGCCTGGGAACTTGACATTGGTTTGATTCTGGAACCCTGTGGCCAGGAACAAGACTGAGGCGTGATTCTGGAATGCTGTGCCCTGGGAACATGACATCTGTTTAGATTGTGGAATACTGGGCCCTGGGAACCTGACTGAGGCTTGGTTCTGGAACCCTGTGGACAGGGAACTTGACTGAGGTTTTATTCTGGAATCCTGTGGCCTGGGAACATGACATCAGTGGATTCTGGAACCCTGTGGCCGGGGAACATGTCATCAGTGGATTCTGGAACCCTGTGGCCTGGGAACATGAGAATGGTTTGATTCTGGAACCCTGTGGCTTGGGAATATGCCTGAGGTTTGATGGTGGAAACCTGTGGCCTGGCAACATGACTGAGGTTTGTTTCTGGAACCCTGTTCCCTGGGAACATGCCTGAGGTTTGCTTCTGGACACCTTTCTCCTGGGAACATGACTGTGGTTTGATTGTGGAATCCTGTGGCCTGCGAACATGACTGAGGTTTGATTCTGGAACCATGTGTCCTGGGAATATGACTGAGCTTTGATTCTGGAAATCTGTGGCCTGGGAACTTGACTGAGGTTTGATGGCAGAAACCTGTGGACTGGCAACATGACTGAGGTTTGATTGTAGAACCCTGTGCCCTGGAAACATGACTGCGACCTGATACTTGAAACCCATGGCTTGGGAACTTGACATTGCTTTGATTCTTTAACCCTGTAGCCAGGGAACATGACTGAGGCGAGATTCTGGAATCCTGTGCCCAGGAAACATGACTGTGGCTTGGTACTGGAAACCCATGGCCTAGGAATTTGACATTGGTTTGATTCTGGAACCCTGTGGCCTGGGAACATGACTGAGGCGTGATTCTGGAATCCTGCGGCCTGGGAACATGACATCTGTTTAGATTATGGAATACTGTGCCCTGGGAACCTGACTGAAAGCTTGGTTCTGGAATCCTGTGGACTGGGAACATGACTGAGGTTTGATTCTGGAACCATGTGGCCTGGGAATATGACTGTGGTTTGATTTTGGAAACCATTGGCCTGTGAACATGACTGATGTTAGATTGAGGAATCCTGGGGCCTGGGAACATGACATCACTTTGGATTCTGGTACCCTGTTGCCTGGGAACATGAAATCGGTTTGATTGTGGAAACCTGTGGTCTGGGAATATGACTGAGGTTTGATGGTGGTATCCTATGGCCTGGCAACATGACTGAGGTTTGATTCTGGATCCCTGGGGCCAGGGAACATGACTGAGGCGTGATTCTGGGAAACTGTGGCCTGGGAATATGACTGAGGTTTGACTCTGGAAATCTGTGGCCTGGGAACTTGACTGAGGTTTGATGGCAGAAATCTATGGACTGGCAACATGACTTAGGTTTGATTGTAGAACCCTGTGCTATGGAAACATGACTGAGACCTGATACTTGAAACGCATGGCCTGGGAAATTGACATTGGTTTGATTCTGGAACCCTGTGGACTGGGAGCATGACTGAGGTTTTATTCTGGAACCCTGTAGCCTGGGAATATAACTGAGGATTGTTGCTGGAACCCTGTGGCCTGGGAACATGACTGTGGCGTGATTCTGGAAAAGTGTGGCCTGGGAATATGACTGAGGTTTGATTCTGGAAATCTGTGGCCTGGGAACTTGACTGAGGTTTGATGGCAGAAATCTGTGGACTGGCAACATTACTGAGGTTTGATTGTAGAACCCTGTGCCCTGGAAACATGACTGAGACCTGATACTTGAAACCCATGGCCTGGGAACTTGACATTGGTTTGATTCTGGAACCCTGTGGCCAGGAACAAGACTGAGGCGTGATTCTGGAATGTTGTGCCCTGGGAACATGAGATCTGTTTAGATTGTGGAATTCTGGGCCCTGGGAACCTGACTGAGGCTTGGTTCTGGAACCCTGTGGACAGGGAACTTGACTGAGGTTTTATTCTGGAATCCTGTGGCCTGGGAACATGACATCAGTGGATTCTGGAACCCTGTGGCCGGGGAACATGACATCAGTGGATTCTGGAACCCTGTGGCCTGGGAACATGAGAACGGTTTGATTCTGGAACCCTGTGGCTTTGGAATATGTCTGAGGTTTGATGGTGGAAACCTGTGGCCAGGCAACATGACTGAGGTTTGTTTCTGAAACCCTGTTCCCTGGGAACATGAGTGAGTTTTGCTTCTGGACACCTTTGTCCTGGGAACATGACTGTGGTTTGATTGTGGAACCATGGGTCCTGCAAACATGACTGAGGTTTGATTCTGGAACCCTGTGTCCTGGGAATATGACTGAGCTTTGATTCTGGAAATCTGTGGCCTGGGAACTTGACTGAGGTCTGATGGCAGAAATCTGTGGACTGGCAACATGACTGAGGTTTGATTGTAGAACCCTGTGCCCTGGAAACATGACTGCGACCTGATACTTGAAACCCATGGCTTGGGAACTTGACATTGGTTTGATTCTGGGACCCTGTGGCCAGGGAACATGACTGAGGCGAGATTCTGGAATCCTGTGCCCAGGAAACATGACTGTGGCTTGGTACTGGAAACCCATGGGCTAGGAATTTGATATTGGTTTGATTCTGGAACCCTGTGGCCTGGGAACGTGACTGAGGCGTGATTCTGGAATCCTGCGGCCTGGGAACATGACATCTGTTTAGATTATGGAATACTGTGCCCTGGGAACCTGACTGAAAGCTTGGTTCTGGAATCCTGTGGACTGGGAACATGACTGAGGTTTGATTCTGGAACCATGTGGCCTGGGAATATGACTGTGGTTTGATTTTGGAAACCATTGGCCTGTGAACATGACTGATGTTAGATTGAGGAATCCTGGGGCCTGGGAACATGACATCACTTTGGATTCTGGTACCCTGTTGCCTGGGAACATGAAATCGGTTTGATTGTGGAAACCTGTGGTCTGGGAATATGACTGAGGTTTGACGTTGGTACCCTATGGCCTGGCAACATGACTGAGGTTTGATTCTGGCTCCCTGTGGCCAGGGAACATGACTGAGGGGTGATTCTGGAAAACTGTGGCCTGGGAATATGACTGAGGTTTGATTCTGGAAATCTGTGGCCTGGGAACTTGACTGAGGTTTGATGGCAGAAATCTGTGGACTGGCAACATTACTGAGGTTTGACTGTTGAACCCTGTGCTCTGGAAACATGACTGTGACCTGATACTTGAAACGCATGGCCTGAGAAATTGACATTGGTTTGATTTTGGAACCCTGTGGACTGGGAACATGACTGAGGTTTTATTCTGGAACCCTGTAGCCTGGGAATATAACTGAGGATTGTTTCTGGAACCCGGTGGCCTGGTAACATGACTGAGGCGTGATTCTGGAAAAGTGTGGCCTGGGAATATGACTGAGGTTTGATTCTGGAAATCTGTGGCCTGGGAACTTGACTGAGGTTTGATGGCAGAAATCTGTGGACTGGCAACATTATTGAGGTTTGATTGTATAACCCTGTGCCCTGGAAACATGACTGCGACCTGATACTTGAAACCCATGGCCTGGGAATTTGACATTGGTTTGATTCTGGAACCCTGTGGCCAGGAACAAGACTGAGGCGTGATTCTGGAATCCTGTTGCCTGGGAACATGACATCTGTTTAGATTGTGGAATACTGGGCCCTGGGAATCTGACCGAGGCTTGGTTTTGGTACCCTGTGGACTGGGAACATGACTGAGGTTTTATTCTGGAACCCTGTAGCCTGCGAAAATAACTGAGGATTGTTTCTCGAACCCTGTGGCCTGGGAACATGACATCAGTGGATTCTGGAACCCTGTGGCCTGGGAACATGAGAACGGTTTGATTCTGGAACCCTGTGGCCTGGGAACATGTCTGAGGTTTGATGGTGGAAACCTGTGGCTTGGCAACATGACTGAGGTTTGTTTCTGGAACCCTGTTCCCTGGGAACATGACTGAGGTTTGATTCTGGACACCTTTGTGCTGGGAACATGACTGTGTTCTGATTGTAGAATCATGGGTCCTGCAAACATGACTGAGGTTTGATTCTGGAACCATGTGTCCTGCGAATATGACTGAGGTTTGATATTGGAAATCTTTGGCCTGGGAACTTGACTGAGGTTTGATGGCAGAAACCTGTGGACTGGCAACATGACTGAGGTTTGATTGTAGAACCCTGTGCCCTGGAAACATGACTGTGGCCTGGTAGTGGAAACCCATGGCCTAGGAGTTTGACATTGGTTTGATTCTGGAACGCTGTGGCCTGGGAACATGACTGAGGCGTGATTCTGGAAAAGTGTGGCCTGGGAATATGACTGAAGTTTGATTCTGGAAATCTGTGGCCTGGGAACTTGACTGAGGTTTGATGGCAGAAATCTGTGGACTGGCAACATGACTGAGGTTTGATTGTAGAACCCTGTACCCTGGAAACATGACTGAGACCTGATACTTGAAACCCATGGCCTGGGAACTTGACATTGGTTTGATTCTGGAACCCTGTGGCCAGGAACAAGACTGAGGCGTGATTCTGGAATGCTGTGCCCTGGGAACATGACATCTGTTTAGATTGTGGAATACTGGGCCCTGGGAACCTGACTGAGGCTTGGTTCTGGAACCCTGTGGACAGGGAACTTGACTGAGGTTTTATTCTGGAATCCTGTGGCCTGGGAACATGACATCAGTGGATTCTGGAACCCTGTGGCCGGGGAACATGTCATCAGTGGATTCTGGAACCCTGTGGCCTGGGAACATGAGAATGGTTTGATTCTGGAACCCTGTGGCTTGGGAATATGCCTGAGGTTTGATGGTGGAAACCTGTGGCCTGGCAACATGACTGAGGTTTGTTTCTGGAACCCTGTTCCCTGGGAACATGCCTGAGGTTTGCTTCTGGACACCTTTCTCCTGGGAACATGACTGTGGTTTGATTGTGGAATCCTGTGGCCTGCGAACATGACTGAGGTTTGATTCTGGAACCATGTGTCCTGGGAATATGACTGAGCTTTGATTCTGGAAATCTGTGGCCTGGGAACTTGACTGAGGTTTGATGGCAGAAACCTGTGGACTGGCAACATGACTGAGGTTTGATTGTAGAACCCTGTGCCCTGGAAACATGACTGCGACCTGATACTTGAAACCCATGGCTTGGGAACTTGACATTGCTTTGATTCTTTAACCCTGTAGCCAGGGAACATGACTGAGGCAAGATTCTGGAATCCTGTGCCCAGGAAACATGACTGTGGCTTGGTACTGGAAACCCATGGCCTAGGAATTTGACATTGGTTTGATTCTGGAACCCTGTGGCCTGGGAACATGACTGAGGCGTGATTCTGGAATCCTGCGGCCTGGGAACATGACATCTGTTTAGATTATGGAATACTGTGCCCTGGGAACCTGACTGAAAGCTTGGTTCTGGAATCCTGTGGACTGGGAACATGACTGAGGTTTGATTCTGGAACCATGTGGCCTGGGAATATGACTGTGGTTTGATTTTGGAAACCATTGGCCTGTGAACATGACTGATGTTAGATTGAGGAATCCTGGGGCCTGGGAACATGACATCACTTTGGATTCTGGTACCCTGTTGCCTGGGAACATGAAATCGGTTTGATTGTGGAAACCTGTGGTCTGGGAATATGACTGAGGTTTGATGGTGGTACCCTATGGCCTGGCAACATGACTGAGGTTTGATTCTGGATCCCTGTGGCCAGGGAACATGACTGAGGCGTGATTCTGGAAAACTGTGGCCTGGAAATATGACTGAGGTTTGATTCTGGAAATCTGTGGCCTGGGAACTTGACTGAGGTTTGATGGCAGAAATCTGTGGACTGGCAACATTACTGAGGTTTGACTGTTGAACCCTGTGCTCTGGAAACATGACTGCGACCTGATACTTGAAACGCATGGCCTGGGAAATTGACATTGGTTTGATTCTGGAACCCTGTGGACCGGGAACATGACTGAGGTTTTATTCTGGAACCCTGTAGCCTGGGAATATAACTGAGGATTGTTTCTGGAACCCGGTGGCCTGGTAACATGACTGAGGCGTGATTCTGGAAAAGTGTGGCCTGGGAATATGACTGAGGTTTGATTCTGGAAATCTGTGGCCTGGGAACTTGACTGAGGTTTGATGGCAGAAATCTGTGGACTGGCAACATTACTGAGGTTTGATTGTAGAACCCTGTGCCCTGGAAACATGACTGCGACCTGATACTTGAAACCCATGGCCTGGGAACTTGACATTGGTTTGATTCTGGAACCCTGTGGACTGGGAACATGACTGAGGTTTTATTCTGGAACCCTGTAGCCTGGGAATATAACTGAGGATTGTTTCTGGAACCCGGTGGCCTGGTAACATGACTGAGGTGTGATTCTGGAAAAGTGTGGCCTGGGAATATGACTGAGGTTTGATTCTGGAAATCTGTGGCCTGGGAACTTGACTGAGGTTTGATGGCAGAAATCTGTGGACTGGCAATATTACTGAGGTTTGATTGTATAACCCTGTGCCCTGGAAACATGACTGCGAACTGATACTTGAAACCCATGGCCTGGGAATTTGACATTGGTTTGATTCTGGAACCCTGTGGCCAGGAACAAGACTGAGGCGTGATTCTGGAATTCTGTTGCCTGGGAACATGACATCTTTTTAGATTGTGGAATACTGGGCCCTGGGAATCTGACTGAGGCTTGGTTTTGGTACCCTGTGGACTGGGAACATGACTGAGGTTTTATTCTGGAACCCTGTAGCCTGCAAAAATAACTGAGGATTGTTTCTCGAACCCTGTGGCCTGGGAACATGACATCAGTGGATTCTGGAACCCTGTGGCCTGGGAACATGAGAACGGTTTGATTCTGGAACCCTGTGGCCTGGGAACATGTCTGAGGTTTGATGGTGGAAACCAGTGGCTTGGCAACATGACTGAGGTTTGTTTCTGGAACCCTGTTCCCTGGGAACATGAGTGAGTTTTGCTTCTGGACACCTTTGTCCTGGGAACATGACTGTGGTTTGATTGTGGAACCATGGGTCCTGCAAACATGACTGAGGTTTGATTCTGGAACCATGTGTCCTGGGAATATGATTGAGCTTTGATTCTGGAAATCTGTGGCCTGGGAACTTGACTGAGGTTTGATGGCAGAAATCTGTGGACTGGCAACATTACTTAGGTTTGATTGTAGAACCCTGTGCTATGGAAACATGACTGAGACCTGATACTTGAAACGCATGGCCTGGGAAATTGACATTGGTTTGATTCTGGAACCCTGTGGACTGGGAACATGACTGAGGTTTTATTCTGGAACCCTGTAGCCTGGGAATATAACTGAGGATTGTTGCTGGAACCCTGTGGCCTGGGAACATGACTGAGGCGTGATTCTGGAAAAGTGTGGCCTGGGAATATGACTGAGGTTTGATTCTGGAAATCTGTGGCCTGGGAACTTGACTGAGGTTTGATGGCAGAAATCTGTGGACTGGCAACATTACTGAGGTTTGATTGTATAACCCTGTGCCCTGGAAACATGACTGAGACCTGATACTTGAAACCCATGGCCTGGGAACTTGACATTGGTTTGATTCTGGAACCCTGTGGCCAGGAACAAGACTGAGGCGTGATTCTGGAATGCTGTGCCCTGGGAACATGAGATCTGTTTAGATTGTGGAATTCTGGGCCCTGGGAACCTGACTGAGGCTTGGTTCTGGAACCCTGTGGACAGGGAACTTGACTGAGGTTTTATTCTGGAATCCTGTGGCCTGGGAACATGACATCAGTGGATTCTGGAACCCTGTGGCCGGGGAACATGACATCAGTGGATTCTGGAACCCTGTGGCCTGGGAACATGAGAACGGTTTGATTCTGGAACCCTGTGGCTTGGGAATATGTCTGAGGTTTGATGGTGGAAACCTGTGGCTTGGCAACATGACTGAGGTTTGTTTCTGGAACCCTGTTCCCTGGGAACATGAGTGAGTTTTGCTTCTGGACACCTTTGTCCTGGGAACATGACTGTGGTTTGATTGTGGAACCATGGGTCCTGCAAACATGACTGAGGTTTGATTCTGGAACCATGTGTCCTGGGAATATGACTGAGCTTTGATTCTGGAAATCTGTGGCCTGGGAACTTGACTGAGGTTTGATGGCAGAAATCTGTGGACTGGCAACATGACTGAGGTTTGATTGTAGAACCCTGTGCCCTGGAAACATGACTGCGACCTGATACTTGAAACCCATGGCTTGGGAACTTGACATTGGTTTGATTCTGGAACCCTGTGGCCAGGGAACATGACTGAGGCGAGATTCTGGAATCCTGTGCCCAGGAAACATGACTGTGGCTTGGTACTGGAAACCCATGGCCTAGGAATTTGATATTGGTTTGATTCTGGAACCCTGTGGCCTGGGAACATGACTGAGGCGTGATTCTGGAATCCTGCGGCCTGGGAACATGACATCTGTTTAGATTATGGAATACTGTGCCCTGGGAACCTGACTGAAAGCTTGGTTCTGGAATCCTGTGGACTGGGAACATGACTGAGGTTTGATTCTGGAACCATGTGGCCTGGGAATATGACTGTGGTTTGATTTTGGAAACCATTGGCCTGTGAACATGACTGATGTTAGATTGAGGAATCCTGGGGCCTGGGAACATGACATCACTTTGGATTCTGGTACCCTGTTGCCTGGGAACATGAAATCGGTTTGATTGTGGAAACCTGTGGTCTGGGAATATGACTGAGGTTTGATGGTGGTACCCTATGGCCTGGCAACATGACTGAGGTTTGATTCTGGATCCCTGTGGCCAGGGAACATGACTGAGGCGTGATTCTGGAAAACTGTGGCCTGGAAATATGACTGAGGTTTGATTCTGGAAATCTGTGGCCTGGGAACTTGACTGAGGTTTGATGGCAGAAATCTGTGGACTGGCAACATTACTGAGGTTTGACTGTTGAACCCTGTGCTCTGGAAACATGACTGCGACCTGATACTTGAAACGCATGGCCTGGGAAATTGACATTGGTTTGATTCTGGAACCCTGTGGACCGGGAACATGACTGAGGTTTTATTCTGGAACCCTGTAGCCTGGGAATATAACTGAGGATTGTTTCTGGAACCCGGTGGCCTGGTAACATGACTGAGGCGTGATTCTGGAAAAGTGTGGCCTGGGAATATGACTGAGGTTTGATTCTGGAAATCTGTGGCCTGGGAACTTGACTGAGGTTTGATGGCAGAAATCTGTGGACTGGCAACATTACTGAGGTTTGATTGTAGAACCCTGTGCCCTGGAAACATGACTGCGACCTGATACTTGAAACCCATGGCCTGGGAATTTGACATTGGTTTGATTCTGGAACCCTGTGGCCAGGAACAAGACTGACGCGTGATTCTGGAATTCTGTTGCCTGGGAACATGACATCTGTTTAGATTGTGGAATACTGGGCCCTGGGAATCTGACTGAGGCTTGGTTTTGGTACCCTGTGGACTGGGAACATGACTGAGGTTTTATTCTGGAACCCTGTAGCCTGCAAAAATAACTGAGGATTGTTTCTCGAACCCTGTGGCCTGGGAACATGACATCAGTGGATTCTGGAACCCTGTGGCCTGGGAACATGAGAACGGTTTGATTCTGGAACCCTGTGGCCTGGGAACATGTCTGAGGTTTGATGGTGGAAACCAGTGGCTTGGCAACATGACTGAGGTTTGTTTCTGGAACCCTGTTCCCTGGGAACATGAGTGAGTTTTGCTTCTGGACACCTTTGTCCTGGGAACATGACTGTGGTTTGATTGTGGAACCATGGGTCCTGCAAACATGACTGAGGTTTGATTCTGGAACCATGTGTCCTGGGAATATGACTGAGCTTTGATTCTGGAAATCTGTGGCCTGGGAACTTGACTGAGGTTTGATGTCAGAAATCTGTGGACTGGCAACATTACTTAGGTTTGATTGTAGAACCCTGTGCTATGGAAACATGACTGAGACCTGATACTTGAAACGCATGGCCTGGGAAATTGACATTTGTTTGATTCTGGAACCCTGTGGACTGGGAACATGACTGAGGTTTTATTCTGGAACCCTGTAGCCTGGGAATATAACTGAGGATTGTTGCTGGAACCCTGTGGCCTGGGAACATGACTGAGGCGTGATTCTGGAAAAGTGTGGCCTGGGAATATGACTGAGGTTTGATTCTGGAAATCTGTGGCCTGGGAACTTGACTGAGGTTTGATGGCAGAAATCTGTGGACTGGCAACATTACTGAGGTTTGATTGTAGAACCCTGTGCCCTGGAAACATGACTGCGACCTGATACTTGAAACCCATGGCCTGGGAATTTGACATTGGTTTGATTCTGGAACCCTGTGGCCAGGAACAAGACTGACGCGTGATTCTGGAATTCTGTTGCCTGGGAACATGACATCTGTTTAGATTGTGGAATACTGGGCCCTGGGAATCTGACTGAGGCTTGGTTTTGGTACCCTGTGGACTGGGAACATGACTGAGGTTTTATTCTGGAACCCTGTAGCCTGCGAAAATAACTGAGGATTGTTTCTCGAACCCTGTGGCCTGGGAACATGACATCAGTGGATTCTGGAACCCTGTGGCCTGGGAACATGAGAACGGTTTGATTCTGGAACCCTGTGGCCTGGGAACATGTCTGAGGTTTGATGGTGGAAACCTGTGGCTTGGCAACATGACTGAGGTTTGTTTCTGGAACCCTGTTCCCTGGGAACATGACTGAGGTTTGATTCTGGACACCTTTGTGCTGGGAACATGACTGTGTTCTGATTGTAGAATCATGGGTCCTGCAAACATGACTGAGGTTTGATTCTGGAACCATGTGTCCTGCGAATATGACTGAGGTTTGATATTGGAAATCTTTGGCCTGGGAACTTGACTGAGGTTTGATGGCAGAAACCTGTGGACTGGCAACATGACTGAGGTTTGATTGTAGAACCCTGTGCCCTGGAAATATGACTGTGGCCTGGTAGTGGAAACCCATGGCCTAGGAGTTTGACATTGGTTTGATTCTGGAACGCTGTGGCCTGGGAACATGACTGAGGCGTGATTCTGGAAAAGTGTGGCCTGGGAATATGACTGAAGTTTGATTCTGGAAATCTGTGGCCTGGGAACTTGACTGAGGTTTGATGGCAGAAATCTGTGGACTGGCAACATGACTGAGGTTTGATTGTAGAACCCTGTACCCTGGAAACATGACTGAGACCTGATACTTGAAACCCATGGCCTGGGAACTTGACATTGGTTTGATTCTTTAACCCTGTAGCCAGGGAACATGACTGAGGCGAGATTCTGGAATCCTGTGCCCAGGAAACATGACTGTGGCTTGGTACTGGAAACCCATGGCCTAGGAATTTGACATTGGTTTGATTCTGGAACCCTGTGGCCTGGGAACATGACTGAGGCGTGATTCTGGAATCCTGCGGCCTGGGAACATGACATCTGTTTAGATTATGGAATACTGTGCCCTGGGAACCTGACTGAAAGCTTGGTTCTGGAATCCTGTGGACTGGGAACATGACTGAGGTTTGATTCTGGAACCATGTGGCCTGGGAATATGACTGTGGTTTGATTTTGGAAACCATTGGCCTGTGAACATGACTGATGTTAGATTGAGGAATCCTGGGGCCTGGGAACATGACATCACTTTTGATTCTGGTACCCTGTTGCCTGGGAACATGAAATCGGTTTGATTGTGGAAACCTGTGGTCTGGGAATATGACTGAGGTTTGATGGTGGTATCCTATGGCCTGGCAACATGACTGAGGTTTGATTCTGGATCCCTGGGGCCAGGGAACATGACTGAGGCGTGATTCTGGAAAACTGTGGCCTGGGAATATGACTGAGGTTTGACTCTGGAAATCTGTGGCCTGGGAACTTGACTGAGGTTTGATGGCAGAAATCTATGGACTGGCAACATTACTTAGGTTTGATTGTAGAACCCTTTGCTATGGAAACATGACTGAGACCTGATACTTGAAACGCATGGCCTGGGAAATTGACATTGGTTTGATTCTGGAACCCTGTGGACTGGGAACATGACTGAGGTTTTATTCTGGAACCCTGTAGCCTGGGAATATAACTGAGGATTGTTGCTGGAACCCTGTGGCCTGGGAACATGACTGTGGCGTGATTCTGGAAAAGTGTGGCCTGGGAATATGACTGAGGTTTGATTCTGGAAATCTGTGGCCTGGGAACTTGACTGAGGTTTGATGGCAGAAATCTGTGGACTGGCAACATTACTGAGGTTTGATTGTAGAACCCTGTGCCCTGGAAACATGACTGAGACCTGATACTTGAAACCCATGGCCTGGGAACTTGACATTGGTTTGATTCTGGAACCCTGTGGCCAGGAACAAGACTGAGGCGTGATTCTGGAATGTTGTGCCCTGGGAACATGAGATCTGTTTAGATTGTGGAATTCTGGGCCCTGGGAACCTGACTGAGGCTTGGTTCTGGAACCCTGTGGACAGGGAACTTGACTGAGGTTTTATTCTGGAATCCTGTGGCCTGGGAACATGACATCAGTGGATTCTGGAACCCTGTGGCCGGGGAACATGACATCAGTGGATTCTGGAACCCTGTGGCCTGGGAACATGAGAACGGTTTGATTCTGGAACCCTGTGGCTTGGGAATATGTCTGAGGTTTGATGGTGGAAACCTGTGGCCAGGCAACATGACTGAGGTTTGTTTCTGAAACCCTGTTCCCTGGGAACATGAGTGAGTTTTGCTTCTGGACACCTTTGTCCTGGGAACATGACTGTGGTTTGATTGTGGAACCATGGGTCCTGCAAACATGACTGAGGTTTGATTCTGGAACCCTGTGTCCTGGGAATATGACTGAGCTTTGATTCTGGAAATCTGTGGCCTGGGAACTTGACTGAGGTCTGATGGCAGAAATCTGTGGACTGGCAACATGACTGAGGTTTGATTGTAGAACCCTGTGCCCTGGAAACATGACTGCGACCTGATACTTGAAACCCATGGCTTGGGAACTTGACATTGGTTTGATTCTGGGACCCTGTGGCCAGGGAACATGACTGAGGCGAGATTCTGGAATCCTGTGCCCAGGAAACATGACTGTGGCTTGGTACTGGAAACCCATGGGCTAGGAATTTGATATTGGTTTGATTCTGGAACCCTGTGGCCTGGGAACATGACTGAGGCGTGATTCTGGAATCCTGCGGCCTGGGAACATGACATCTGTTTAGATTATGGAATACTGTGCCCTGGGAACCTGACTGAAAGCTTGGTTCTGGAATCCTGTGGACTGGGAACATGACTGAGGTTTGATTCTGGAACCATGTGGCCTGGGAATATGACTGTGGTTTGATTTTGGAAACCATTGGCCTGTGAACATGACTGATGTTAGATTGAGGAATCCTGGGGCCTGGGAACATGACATCACTTTGGATTCTGGTACCCTGTTGCCTGGGAACATGAAATCGGTTTGATTGTGGAAACCTGTGGTCTGGGAATATGACTGAGGTTTGATGGTGGTACCCTATGGCCTGGCAACATGACTGAGGTTTGATTCTGGCTCCCTGTGGCCAGGGAACATGACTGAGGGGTGATTCTGGAAAACTGTGGCCTGGGAATATGACTGAGGTTTGATTCTGGAAATCTGTGGCCTGGGAACTTGACTGAGGTTTGATGGCAGAAATCTGTGGACTGGCAACATTACTGAGGTTTGACTGTTGAACCCTGTGCTCTGGAAACATGACTGTGACCTGATACTTGAAACGCATGGCCTGAGAAATTGACATTGGTTTGATTCTGGAACCCTGTGGACTGGGAACATGACTGAGGTTTTATTCTGGAACCCTGTAGCCTGGGAATATAACTGAGGATTGTTTCTGGAACCCGGTGGCCTGGTAACATGACTGAGGCGTGATTCTGGAAAAGTGTGGCCTGGGAATATGACTGAGGTTTGATTCTGGAAATCTGTGGCCTGGGAACTTGACTGAGGTTTGATGGCAGAAATCTGTGGACTGGCAACATTATTGAGGTTTGATTGTATAACCCTGTGCCCTGGAAACATGACTGCGACCTGATACTTGAAACCCATGGCCTGGGAATTTGACATTGGTTTGATTCGGGAACCCTGTGGCCAGGAACAAGACTGAGGCGTGATTCTGGAATCCTGTTGCCTGGGAACATGACATCTGTTTAGATTGTGGAATACTGGGCCCTGGGAATCTGACCGAGGCTTGGTTTTGGTACCCTGTGGACTGGGAACATGACTGAGGTTTTATTCTGGAACCTTGTAGCCTGCGAAAATAACTGAGGATTGTTTCTCGAACCCTGTGGCCTGGGAACATGACATCAGTGGATTCTGGAACCCTGTGGCCTGGGAACATGAGAACGGTTTGATTCTGGAACCCTGTGGCCTGGGAACATGTCTGAGGTTTGATGGTGGAAACCTGTGGCTTGGCAACATGACTGAGGTTTGTTTCTGAAACCCTGTTCCCTGGGAACATGAGTGAGTTTTGCTTCTGGACACCTTTGTCCTGGGAACATGACTGTGGTTTGATTGTGGAACCATGGGTCCTGCAAACATGACTGAGGTTTGATTCTGGAACCCTGTGTCCTGGGAATATGACTGAGCTTTGATTCTGGAAATCTGTGGCCTGGGAACTTGACTGAGGTCTGATGGCAGAAATCTGTGGACTGGCAACATGACTGAGGTTTGATTGTAGAACCCTGTGCCCTGGAAACATGACTGCGACCTGATACTTGAAACCCATGGCTTGGGAACTTGACATTGGTTTGATTCTGGGACCCTGTGGCCAGGGAACATGACTGAGGCGAGATTCTGGAATCCTGTGCCCAGGAAACATGACTGTGGCTTGGTACTGGAAACCCATGGGCTAGGAATTTGATATTGGTTTGATTCTGGAACCCTGTGGCCTGGGAACATGACTGAGGCGTGATTCTGGAATCCTGCGGCCTGGGAACATGACATCTGTTTAGATTATGGAATACTGTGCCCTGGGAACCTGACTGAAAGCTTGGTTCTGGAATCCTGTGGACTGGGAACATGACTGAGGTTTGATTCTGGAACCATGTGGCCTGGGAATATGACTGTGGTTTGATTTTGGAAACCATTGGCCTGTGAACATGACTGATGTTAGATTGAGGAATCCTGGGGCCTGGGAACATGACATCACTTTGGATTCTGGTACCCTGTTGCCTGGGAACATGAAATCGGTTTGATTGTGGAAACCTGTGGTCTGGGAATATGACTGAGGTTTGATGGTGGTACCCTATGGCCTGGCAACATGACTGAGGTTTGATTCTGGCTCCCTGTGGCCAGGGAACATGACTGAGGGGTGATTCTGGAAAACTGTGGCCTGGGAATATGACTGAGGTTTGATTCTGGAAATCTGTGGCCTGGGAACTTGACTGAGGTTTGATGGCAGAAATCTGTGGACTGGCAACATTACTGAGGTTTGACTGTTGAACCCTGTGCTCTGGAAACATGACTGTGACCTGATACTTGAAACGCATGGCCTGAGAAATTGACATTGGTTTGATTCTGGAACCCTGTGGACTGGGAACATGACTGAGGTTTTATTCTGGAACCCTGTAGCCTGGGAATATAACTGAGGATTGTTTCTGGAACCCGGTGGCCTGGTAACATGACTGAGGCGTGATTCTGGAAAAGTGTGGCCTGGGAATATGACTGAGGTTTGATTCTGGAAATCTGTGGCCTGGGAACTTGACTGAGGTTTGATGGCAGAAATCTGTGGACTGGCAACATTATTGAGGTTTGATTGTATAACCCTGTGCCCTGGAAACATGACTGCGACCTGATACTTGAAACCCATGGCCTGGGAATTTGACATTGGTTTGATTCTGGAACCCTGTGGCCAGGAACAAGACTGAGGCGTGATTCTGGAATCCTGTTGCCTGGGAACATGACATCTGTTTAGATTGTGGAATACTGGGCCCTGGGAATCTGACCGAGGCTTGGTTTTGGTACCCTGTGGACTGGGAACATGACTGAGGTTTTATTCTGGAACCCTGTAGCCTGCGAAAATAACTGAGGATTGTTTCTCGAACCCTGTGGCCTGGGAACATGACATCAGTGGATTCTGGAACCCTGTGGCCTGGGAACATGAGAACGGTTTGATTCTGGAACCCTGTGGCCTGGGAACATGTCTGAGGTTTGATGGTGGAAACCTGTGGCTTGGCAACATGACTGAGGTTTGTTTCTGGAACCCTGTTCCCTGGGAACATGACTGAGGTTTGATTCTGGACACCTTTGTGCTGGGAACATGACTGTGTTCTGATTGTAGAATCATGGGTCCTGCAAACATGACTGAGGTTTGATTCTGGAACCATGTGTCCTGCGAATATGACTGAGGTTTGATATTGGAAATCTTTGGCCTGGGAACTTGACTGAGGTTTGATGGCAGAAACCTGTGGACTGGCAACATGACTGAGGTTTGATTGTAGAACCCTGTGCCCTGGAAACATGACTGTGGCCTGGTAGTGGAAACCCATGGCCTAGGAGTTTGACATTGGTTTGATTCTGGAACGCTGTGGCCTGGGAACATGACTGAGGCGTGATTCTGGAAAAGTGTGGCCTGGGAATATGACTGAAGTTTGATTCTGGAAATCTGTGGCCTGGGAACTTGACTGAGGTTTGATGGCAGAAATCTGTGGACTGGCAACATGACTGAGGTTTGATTGTAGAACCCTGTACCCTGGAAACATGACTGAGACCTGATACTTGAAACCCATGGCCTGGGAACTTGACATTGGTTTGATTCTGGAACCCTGTGGCCAGGAACAAGACTGAGGCGTGATTCTGGAATGCTGTGCCCTGGGAACATGACATCTGTTTAGATTGTGGAATACTGGGCCCTGGGAACCTGACTGAGGCTTGGTTCTGGAACCCTGTGGACAGGGAACTTGACTGAGGTTTTATTCTGGAATCCTGTGGCCTGGGAACATGACATCAGTGGATTCTGGAACCCTGTGGCCGGGGAACATGTCATCAGTGGATTCTGGAACCCTGTGGCCTGGGAACATGAGAATGGTTTGATTCTGGAACCCTGTGGCTTGGGAATATGCCTGAGGTTTGATGGTGTAAACCTGTGGCCTGGCAACATGACTGAGGTTTGTTTCTGGAACCCTGTTCCCTGGGAACATGCCTGAGGTTTGCTTCTGGACACCTTTCTCCTGGGAACATGACTGTGGTTTGATTGTGGAATCCTGTGGCCTGCGAACATGACTGAGGTTTGATTCTGGAACCATGTGTCCTGGGAATATGACTGAGCTTTGATTCTGGAAATCTGTGGCCTGGGAACTTGACTGAGGTTTGATGGCAGAAACCTGTGGACTGGCAACATGACTGAGGTTTGATTGTAGAACCCTGTGCCCTGGAAACATGACTGCGACCTGATACTTGAAACCCATGGCTTGGGAACTTGACATTGCTTTGATTCTTTAACCCTGTAGCCAGGGAACATGACTGAGGCGAGATTCTGGAATCCTGTGCCCAGGAAACATGACTGTGGCTTGGTACTGGAAACCCATGGCCTAGGAATTTGACATTGGTTTGATTCTGGAACCCTGTGGCCTGGGAACATGACTGAGGCGTGATTCTGGAATCCTGCGGCCTGGGAACATGACATCTGTTTAGATTATGGAATACTGTGCCCTGGGAACCTGACTGAAAGCTTGGTTCTGGAATCCTGTGGACTGGGAACATGACTGAGGTTTGATTCTGGAACCATGTGGCCTGGGAATATGACTGTGGTTTGATTTTGGAAACCATTGGCCTGTGAACATGACTGATGTTAGATTGAGGAATCCTGGGGCCTGGGAACATGACATCACTTTGGATTCTGGTACCCTGTTGCCTGGGAACATGAAATCGGTTTGATTGTGGAAACCTGTGGTCTGGGAATATGACTGAGGTTTGATGGTGGTATCCTATGGCCTGGCAACATGACTGAGGTTTGATTCTGGATCCCTGGGGCCAGGGAACATGACTGAGGCGTGATTCTGGGAAACTGTGGCCTGGGAATATGACTGAGGTTTGACTCTGGAAATCTGTGGCCTGGGAACTTGACTGAGGTTTGATGGCAGAAATCTGTGGACTGGCAACATTACTTAGGTTTGATTGTAGAACCCTGTGCTATGGAAACATGACTGAGACCTGATACTTGAAACGCATGGCCTGGGAAATTGACATTGGTTTGATTCTGGAACCCTGTGGACTGGGAACATGACTGAGGTTTTATTCTGGAACCCTGTAGCCTGGGAATATAACTGAGGATTGTTGCTGGAACCCTGTGGCCTGGGAACATGACTGAGGCGTGATTCTGGAAAAGTGTGGCCTGGGAATATGACTGAGGTTTGATTCTGGAAATCTGTGGCCTGGGAACTTGACTGAGGTTTGATGGCAGAAATCTGTGGACTGGCAACATTACTGAGGTTTGATTGTAGAACCCTGTGCCCTGGAAACATGACTGAGACCTGATACTTGAAACCCATGGCCTGGGAACTTGACATTGGTTTGATTCTGGAACGCTGTGGCCAAGAACAAGACTGAGGCGTGATTCTGGAATGTTGTGCCCTGGGAACATGAGAATTGTTTAGATTGTGGAATTCTGGGCCCTGGGAACCTGACTGAGGCTTGGTTCTGGAACCCTGTGGACAGGGAACTTGACTGAGGTTTTATTCTGGAATCCTGTGGCCTGGGAACATGACATCAGTGGATTCTGGAACCCTGTGGCCGGGGAACATGATATCAGTGGATTCTGGAACCCTGTGGCCTGGGAACATGAGAACGGTTTGATTCTGGAACCCTGTGGCTTGGGAATATGTCTGAGGTTTGATGGTGGAAACCTGTGGCTTAGCAACATGACTGAGGTTTGTTTCTGGAACCCTGTTCCCTGGGAACATGACTGAGGTTTGATTCTGGACACCTTTGTGCTGGGAACATGACTGTGTTCTGATTGTAGAATCATGGGTCCTGCAAACATGACTGAGGTTTGATTCTGGAACCATGTGTCCTGCGAATATGACTGAGGTTTGATATTGGAAATCTTTGGCCTGGGAACTTGACTGAGGTTTGATGGCAGAAACCTGTGGACTGGCAACATGACTGAGGTTTGATTGTAGAACCCTGTGCCCTGGAAACATGACTGTGGCCTGGTAGTGGAAACCCATGGCCTAGGAGTTTGACATTGGTTTGATTCTGGAACGCTGTGGCCTGGGAACATGACTGAGGCGTGATTCTGGAAAAGTGTGGCCTGGGAATATGACTGAAGTTTGATTCTGGAAATCTGTGGCCTGGGAACTTGACTGAGGTTTGATGGCAGAAATCTGTGGACTGGCAACATGACTGAGGTTTGATTGTAGAACCCTGTACCCTGGAAACATGACTGAGACCTGATACTTGAAACCCATGGCCTGGGAACTTGACATTGGTTTGATTCTGGAACCCTGTGGCCAGGAACAAGACTGAGGCGTGATTCTGGAATGCTGTGCCCTGGGAACATGACATCTGTTTAGATTGTGGAATACTGGGCCCTGGGAACCTGACTGAGGCTTGGTTCTGGAACCCTGTGGACAGGGAACTTGACTGAGGTTTTATTCTGGAATCCTGTGGCCTGGGAACATGACATCAGTGGATTCTGGAACCCTGTGGCCGGCGAACATGTCATCAGTGGATTCTGGAACCCTGTGGCCTGGGAACATGAGAATGGTTTGATTCTGGAACCCTGTGGCTTGGGAATATGCCTGAGGTTTGATGGTGGAAACCTGTGGCCTGGCAACATGACTGAGGTTTGTTTCTGGAACCCTGTTCCCTGGGAACATGCCTGAGGTTTGCTTCTGGACACCTTTCTCCTGGGAACATGACTGTGGTTTGATTGTGGAATCCTGTGGCCTGCGAACATGACTGAGGTTTGATTCTGGAACCATGTGTCCTGGGAATATGACTGAGCTTTGATTCTGGAAATCTGTGGCCTGGGAACTTGACTGAGGTTTGATGGCAGAAACCTGTGGACTGGCAACATGACTGAGGTTTGATTGTAGAACCCTGTGCCCTGGAAACATGACTGCGACCTGATACTTGAAACCCATGGCTTGGGAACTTGACATTGCTTTGATTCTTTAACCCTGTAGCCAGGGAACATGACTGAGGCGAGATTCTGGAATCCTGTGCCCAGGAAACATGACTGTGGCTTGGTACTGGAAACCCATGGCCTAGGAATTTGACATTGGTTTGATTCTGGAACCCTGTGGCCTGGGAACATGACTGAGGCGTGATTCTGGAATCCTGCGGCCTGGGAACATGACATCTGTTTAGATTATGGAATACTGTGCCCTGGGAACCTGACTGAAAGCTTGGTTCTGGAATCCTGTGGACTGGGAACATGACTGAGGTTTGATTCTGGAACCATGTGGCCTGGGAATATGACTGTGGTTTGATTTTGGAAACCATTGGCCTGTGAACATGACTGATGTTAGATTGAGGAATCCTGGGGCCTGGGAACATGACATTACTTTGGATTCTGGTACCCTGTTGCCTGGGAACATGAAATCGGTTTGATTGTGGAAACCTGTGGTCTGGGAATATGACTGAGGTTTGATGGTGGTATCCTATGGCCTGGCAACATGACTGAGGTTTGATTCTGGATCCCTGGGGCCAGGGAACATGACTGAGGCGTGATTCTGGGAAACTGTGGCCTGGGAATATGACTGAGGTTTGACTCTGGAAATCTGTGGCCTGGGAACTTGACTGAGGTTTGATGGCAGAAATCTGTGGACTGGCGACATTACTTAGGTTTGATTGTAGAACCCTGTGCTATGGAAACATGACTGAGACCTGATACTTGAAACCCATGGCCTGGGAACTTGACATTGGTTTGATTCTTTAACCCTGTAGCCAGGGAACATGACTGAGGCGAGATTCTGGAATCCTGTGCCCAGGAAACATGACTGTGGCTTGGTACTGGAAACCCATGGCCTAGGAATTTGACATTGGTTTGATTCTGGAACCCTGTGGCCTGGGAACATGACTGAGGCGTGATTCTGGAATCCTGCGGCCTGGGAACATGACATCTGTTTAGATTATGGAATACTGTGCCCTGGGAACCTGACTGAAAGCTTGGTTCTGGAATCCTGTGGACTGGGAACATGACTGAGGTTTGATTCTGGAACCATGTGGCCTGGGAATATGACTGTGGTTTGATTTTGGAAACCATTGGCCTGTGAACATGACTGATGTTAGATTGAGGAATCCTGGGGCCTGGGAACATGACATCACTTTGGATTCTGGTACCCTGTTGCCTGGGAACATGAAATCGGTTTGATTGTGGAAACCTGTGGTCTGGGAATATGACTGAGGTTTGATGGTGGTATCCTATGGCCTGGCAACATGACTGAGGTTTGATTCTGGATCCCTGGGGCCAGGGAACATGACTGAGGCGTGATTCTGGAAAACTGTGGCCTGGGAATATGACTGAGGTTTGACTCTGGAAATCTGTGGCCTGGGAACTTGACTGAGGTTTGATGGCAGAAATCTATGGACTGGCAACATTACTTAGGTTTGATTGTAGAACCCTGTGCTATGGAAACATGACTGAGACCTGATACTTGAAACGCATGGCCTGGGAAATTGACATTGGTTTGATTCTGGAACCCTGTGGACTGGGAGCATGACTGAGGTTTTATTCTGGAACCCTGTAGCCTGGGAATATAACTGAGGATTGTTGCTGGAACCCTGTGGCCTGGGAACATGACTGTGGCGTGATTCTGGAAAAGTGTGGCCTGGGAATATGACTGAGGTTTGATTCTGGAAATCTGTGGCCTGGGAACTTGACTGAGGTTTGATGGCAGAAATCTGTGGACTGGCAACATTACTGAGGTTTGATTGTAGAACCCTGTGCCCTGGAAACATGACTGAGACCTGATACTTGAAACCCATGGCCTGGGAACTTGACATTGGTTTGATTCTGGAACCCTGTGGCCAGGAACAAGACTGAGGCGTGATTCTGGAATGTTGTGCCCTGGGAACATGAGATCTGTTTAGATTGTGGAATTCTGGGCCCTGGGAACCTGACTGAGGCTTGGTTCTGGAACCCTGTGGACAGGGAACTTGACTGAGGTTTTATTCTGGAATCCTGTGGCCTGGGAACATGACATCAGTGGATTCTGGAACCCTGTGGCCGGGGAACATGACATCAGTGGATTCTGGAACCCTGTGGCCTGGGAACATGAGAACGGTTTGATTCTGGAACCCTGTGGCTTGGGAATATGTCTGAGGTTTGATGGTGGAAACCTGTGGCCAGGCAACATGACTGAGGTTTGTTTCTGAAACCCTGTTCCCTGGGAACATGAGTGAGTTTTGCTTCTGGACACCTTTGTCCTGGGAACATGACTGTGGTTTGATTGTGGAACCATGGGTCCTGCAAACATGACTGAGGTTTGATTCTGGAACCCTGTGTCCTGGGAATATGACTGAGCTTTGATTCTGGAAATCTGTGGCCTGGGAACTTGACTGAGGTCTGATGGCAGAAATCTGTGGACTGGCAACATGACTGAGGTTTGATTGTAGAACCCTGTGCCCTGGAAACATGACTGCGACCTGATACTTGAAACCCATGGCTTGGGAACTTGACATTGGTTTGATTCTGGGACCCTGTGGCCAGGGAACATGACTGAGGCGAGATTCTGGAATCCTGTGCCCAGGAAACATGACTGTGGCTTGGTACTGGAAACCCATGGGCTAGGAATTTGATATTGGTTTGATTCTGGAACCCTGTGGCCTGGGAACGTGACTGAGGCGTGATTCTGGAATCCTGCGGCCTGGGAACATGACATCTGTTTAGATTATGGAATACTGTGCCCTGGGAACCTGACTGAAAGCTTGGTTCTGGAATCCTGTGGACTGGGAACATGACTGAGGTTTGATTCTGGAACCATGTGGCCTGGGAATATGACTGTGGTTTGATTTTGGAAACCATTGGCCTGTGAACATGACTGATGTTAGATTGAGGAATCCTGGGGCCTGGGAACATGACATCACTTTGGATTCTGGTACCCTGTTGCCTGGGAACATGAAATCGGTTTGATTGTGGAAACCTGTGGTCTGGGAATATGACTGAGGTTTGACGTTGGTACCCTATGGCCTGGCAACATGACTGAGGTTTGATTCTGGCTCCCTGTGGCCAGGGAACATGACTGAGGGGTGATTCTGGAAAACTGTGGCCTGGGAATATGACTGAGGTTTGATTCTGGAAATCTGTGGCCTGGGAACTTGACTGAGGTTTGATGGCAGAAATCTGTGGACTGGCAACATTACTGAGGTTTGACTGTTGAACCCTGTGCTCTGGAAACATGACTGTGACCTGATACTTGAAACGCATGGCCTGAGAAATTGACATTGGTTTGATTCTGGAACCCTGTGGACTGGGAACATGACTGAGGTTTTATTCTGGAACCCTGTAGCCTGGGAATATAACTGAGGATTGTTTCTGGAACCCGGTGGCCTGGTAACATGACTGAGGCGTGATTCTGGAAAAGTGTGGCCTGGGAATATGACTGAGGTTTGATTCTGGAAATCTGTGGCCTGGGAACTTGACTGAGGTTTGATGGCAGAAATCTGTGGACTGGCAACATTATTGAGGTTTGATTGTATAACCCTGTGCCCTGGAAACATGACTGCGACCTGATACTTGAAACCCATGGCCTGGGAATTTGACATTGGTTTGATTCTGGAACCCTGTGGCCAGGAACAAGACTGAGGCGTGATTCTGGAATCCTGTTGCCTGGGAACATGACATCTGTTTAGATTGTGGAATACTGGGCCCTGGGAATCTGACCGAGGCTTGGTTTTGGTACCCTGTGGACTGGGAACATGACTGAGGTTTTATTCTGGAACCCTGTAGCCTGCGAAAATAACTGAGGATTGTTTCTCGAACCCTGTGGCCTGGGAACATGACATCAGTGGATTCTGGAACCCTGTGGCCTGGGAACATGAGAACGGTTTGATTCTGGAACCCTGTGGCCTGGGAACATGTCTGAGGTTTGATGGTGGAAACCTGTGGCTTGGCAACATGACTGAGGTTTGTTTCTGGAACCCTGTTCCCTGGGAACATGACTGAGGTTTGATTCTGGACACCTTTGTGCTGGGAACATGACTGTGTTCTGATTGTAGAATCATGGGTCCTGCAAACATGACTGAGGTTTGATTCTGGAACCATGTGTCCTGCGAATATGACTGAGGTTTGATATTGGAAATCTTTGGCCTGGGAACTTGACTGAGGTTTGATGGCAGAAACCTGTGGACTGGCAACATGACTGAGGTTTGATTGTAGAACCCTGTGCCCTGGAAACATGACTGTGGCCTGGTAGTGGAAACCCATGGCCTAGGAGTTTGACATTGGTTTGATTCTGGAACGCTGTGGCCTGGGAACATGACTGAGGCGTGATTCTGGAAAAGTGTGGCCTGGGAATATGACTGAAGTTTGATTCTGGAAATCTGTGGCCTGGGAACTTGACTGAGGTTTGATGGCAGAAATCTGTGGACTGGCAACATGACTGAGGTTTGATTGTAGAACCCTGTACCCTGGAAACATGACTGAGACCTGATACTTGAAACCCATGGCCTGGGAACTTGACATTGGTTTGATTCTGGAACCCTGTGGCCAGGAACAAGACTGAGGCGTGATTCTGGAATGCTGTGCCCTGGGAACATGACATCTGTTTAGATTGTGGAATACTGGGCCCTGGGAACCTGACTGAGGCTTGGTTCTGGAACCCTGTGGACAGGGAACTTGACTGAGGTTTTATTCTGGAATCCTGTGGCCTGGGAACATGACATCAGTGGATTCTGGAACCCTGTGGCCGGGGAACATGTCATCAGTGGATTCTGGAACCCTGTGGCCTGGGAACATGAGAATGGTTTGATTCTGGAACCCTGTGGCTTGGGAATATGCCTGAGGTTTGATGGTGGAAACCTGTGGCCTGGCAACATGACTGAGGTTTGTTTCTGGAACCCTGTTCCCTGGGAACATGCCTGAGGTTTGCTTCTGGACACCTTTCTCCTGGGAACATGACTGTGGTTTGATTGTGGAATCCTGTGGCCTGCGAACATGACTGAGGTTTGATTCTGGAACCATGTGTCCTGGGAATATGACTGAGCTTTGATTCTGGAAATCTGTGGCCTGGGAACTTGACTGAGGTTTGATGGCAGAAACCTGTGGACTGGCAACATGACTGAGGTTTGATTGTAGAACCCTGTGCCCTGGAAACATGACTGCGACCTGATACTTGAAACCCATGGCTTGGGAACTTGACATTGCTTTGATTCTTTAACCCTGTAGCCAGGGAACATGACTGAGGCAAGATTCTGGAATCCTGTGCCCAGGAAACATGACTGTGGCTTGGTACTGGAAACCCATGGCCTAGGAATTTGACATTGGTTTGATTCTGGAACCCTGTGGCCTGGGAACATGACTGAGGCGTGATTCTGGAATCCTGCGGCCTGGGAACATGACATCTGTTTAGATTATGGAATACTGTGCCCTGGGAACCTGACTGAAAGCTTGGTTCTGGAATCCTGTGGACTGGGAACATGACTGAGGTTTGATTCTGGAACCATGTGGCCTGGGAATATGACTGTGGTTTGATTTTGGAAACCATTGGCCTGTGAACATGACTGATGTTAGATTGAGGAATCCTGGGGCCTGGGAACATGACATCACTTTGGATTCTGGTACCCTGTTGCCTGGGAACATGAAATCGGTTTGATTGTGGAAACCTGTGGTCTGGGAATATGACTGAGGTTTGATGGTGGTACCCTATGGCCTGGCAACATGACTGAGGTTTGATTCTGGATCCCTGTGGCCAGGGAACATGACTGAGGCGTGATTCTGGAAAACTGTGGCCTGGAAATATGACTGAGGTTTGATTCTGGAAATCTGTGGCCTGGGAACTTGACTGAGGTTTGATGGCAGAAATCTGTGGACTGGCAACATTACTGAGGTTTGACTGTTGAACCCTGTGCTCTGGAAACATGACTGCGACCTGATACTTGAAACGCATGGCCTGGGAAATTGACATTGGTTTGATTCTGGAACCCTGTGGACCGGGAACATGACTGAGGTTTTATTCTGGAACCCTGTAGCCTGGGAATATAACTGAGGATTGTTTCTGGAACCCGGTGGCCTGGTAACATGACTGAGGCGTGATTCTGGAAAAGTGTGGCCTGGGAATATGACTGAGGTTTGATTCTGGAAATCTGTGGCCTGGGAACTTGACTGAGGTTTGATGGCAGAAATCTGTGGACTGGCAACATTACTGAGGTTTGATTGTAGAACCCTGTGCCCTGGAAACATGACTGCGACCTGATACTTGAAACCCATGGCCTGGGAACTTGACATTGGTTTGATTCTGGAACCCTGTGGCCAGGAACAAGACTGAGGCGTGATTCTGGAATGTTGTGCCCTGGGAACATGAGATCTGTTTAGATTGTGGAATACTGGGCCCTGGGAACCTGACTGAGGCTTGGTTCTGGAACCCTGTGGACAGGGAACTTGACTGAGGTTTTATTCTGGAATCCTGTGGCCTGGGAACATGACATCAGTGGATTCTGGAACCCTGTGGCCGGGGAACATGACATCAGTGGATTCTGGAACCCTGTGGCCGGGGAACATGAGAACGGTTTGATTCTGGAACCCTGTGGCCTGGGAACATGTCTGAGGTTTGATGGTGGAAACCAGTGGCTTGGCAACATGACTGAGGTTTGTTTCTGGAACCCTGTTCCCTGGGAACATGAGTGAGTTTTGCTTCTGGACACCTTTGTCCTGGGAACATGACTGTGGTTTGATTGTGGAACCATGGGTCCTGCAAACATGACTGAGGTTTGATTCTGGAACCATGTGTCCTGGGAATATGACTGAACTTTGATTCTGGAAATCTGTGGCCTGGGAACTTGACTGAGGTTTGATGGCAGAAATCTGTGGACTGGCAACATTACTTAGGTTTGATTGTAGAACCCTGTGCTATGGAAACATGACTGAGACCTGATACTTGAAACGCATGGCCTGGGAAATTGACATTTGTTTGATTCTGGAACCCTGTGGACTGGGAACATGACTGAGGTTTTATTCTGGAACCCTGTAGCCTGGGAATATAACTGAGGATTGTTGCTGGAACCCTGTGGCCTGGGAACATGACTGAGGCGTGATTCTGGAAAAGTGTGGCCTGGGAATATGACTGAGGTTTGATTCTGGAAATCTGTGGCCTGGGAACTTGACTGAGGTTTGATGGCAGAAATCTGTGGACTGGCAACATTACTGAGGTTTGATTGTAGAACCCTGTGCCCTGGAAACATGACTGAGACCTGATACTTGAAACCCATGGCCTGGGAACTTGACATTGGTTTGATTCTGGAACCCTGTGGCCAGGAACAAGACTGAGGCGTGATTCTGGAATGCTGTGCCCTGGGAACATGAGATCTGTTTAGATAGTGGAATTCTGGGCCCTGGGAACCTGACTGAGGCTTGGTTCTGGAACCCTGTGGACAGGCAACTTGACTGAGGTTTTATTCTGGAATCCTGTGGCCTGGGAACATGACATCAGTGGATTCTGGAACCCTGTGGCCGGGGAACATGACATCAGTGGATTCTGGAACCCTGTGGCCGGGGAACATGAGAACGGTTTGATTCTGGAAGCCTGTGGCTTGGGAATATGTCTGAGGTTTGATGGTGGAAACCTGTGGCTTGGCAACATGACTGAGGTTTGTTTCTGGAACCCTGTTCCCTGGGAACATGAGTGAGTTTTGCTTCTGGACACCTTTGTCCTGGGAACATGACTGTGGTTTGATTGTGGAACCATGGGTCCTGCAAACATGACTGAGGTTTGATTCTGGAACCATGTGTCCTGGGAATATGACTGAGCTTTGATTCTGGAAATCTGTGGCCTGGGAACTTGACTGAGGTTTGATGGCAGAAATCTGTGGACTGGCAACATGACTGAGGTTTGATTGTAGAACCCTGTGCCCTGGAAACATGACTGCGACCTGATACTTGAAACCCATGGCTTGGGAATTTGACATTGGTTTGATTCTGGAACCCTGTGGCCAGGGAACATGACTGAGGCGAGATTCTGGAATCCTGTGCCCAGGAAACATGACTGTGGCTTGGTACTGGAAACCCATGGCCTAGGAATTTGACATTGGTTTGATTCTGGAACCCTGTGGCCTGGGAACATGACTGAGGCGTGATTCTGGAATCCTGCGGCCTGGGAACATGACATCTGTTTAGATTATGGAATACTGTGCCCTGGGAACCTGACTGAAAGCTTGGTTCTGGAATCCTGTGGACTGGGAACATGACTGAGGTTTGATTCTGGAACCATGTGGCCTGGGAATATGACTGTGGTTTGATTTTGGAAACCATTGGCCTGTGAACATGACTGATGTTAGATTGAGGAATCCTGGGGCCTGGGAACATGACATCACTTTGGATTCTGGTACCCTGTTGCCTGGGAACATGAAATCGGTTTGATTGTGGAAACCTGTGGTCTGGGAATATGACTGAGGTTTGATGGTGGTACCCTATGGCCTGGCAACATGACTGAGGTTTGATTCTGGATCCCTGTGGCCAGGGAACATGACTGAGGCGTGATTCTGGAAAACTGTGCCCTGGAAATATGACTGAGGTTTGATTCTGGAAATCTGTGGCCTGGGAACTTGACTGAGGTTTGATGGCAGAAATCTGTGGACTGGCAACATTACTGAGGTTTGACTGTTGAACCCTGTGCTCTGGAAACATGACTGCAACCTGATACTTGAAACGCATGGCCTGGGAAATTGACATTGGTTTGATTCTGGAACCCTGTGGACCGGGAACATGACTGAGGTTTTATTCTGGAACCCTGTAGCCTGGGAATATAACTGAGGATTGTTTCTGGAACCCGGTGGCCTGGTAACATGACTGAGGCGTGATTCTGGAAAAGTGTGGCCTGGGAATATGACTGAGGTTTGATTCTGGAAATCTGTGGCCTGGGAACTTGACTGAGGTTTGATGGCAGAAATCTGTGGACTGGCAACATTACTGAGGTTTGATTGTATAACCCTGTGCCCTGGAAACATGACTGCGACCTGATACTTGAAACCCATGGCCTGGGAATTTGACATTGGTTTGATTCTGGAACCCTGTGGCCAGGAACAAGACTGAGGCGTGATTCTGGAATTCTGTTGCCTGGTAACAAGACATCTGTTTAGATTGTGGAATACTGGGCCCTGGGAATCTGACTGAGGCTTGGTTTTGGTACCCTGTGGACTGGGAACATGACTGAGGTTTTATTCTGGAACCCTGTAGCCTGCGAAAATAACTGAGGATTGTTTCTCGAACCCTGTGGCCTGGGAACATGACATCAGTGGATCCTGGAACCCTGTGGCCTGGGAACATGAGAACGGTTTGATTCTGGAACCCTGTGGCCTGGGAACATGTCTGAGGTTTGATGGTGGAAACCTGTGGCTTGGCAACATGACTGAGGTTTGTTTCTGGAACCCTGTTCCCTGGGAACATGACTGAGGTTTGATTCTGGACACCTTTGTGCTGGGAACATGACTGTGTTCTGATTGTAGAATCATGGGTCCTGCAAACATGACTGAGGTTTGATTCTGGAACCATGTGTCCTGCGAATATGACTGAGGTTTGATATTGGAAATCTTTGGCCTGGGAACTTGACTGAGGTTTGATGGCAGAAACCTGTGGACTGGCAACATGACTGAGGTTTGATTGTAGAACCCTGTGCCCTGGAAATATGACTGTGGCCTGGTAGTGGAAACCCATGGCCTAGGAGTTTGACATTGGTTTGATTCTGGAACGCTGTGGCCTGGGAACATGACTGAGGCGTGATTCTGGAAAAGTGTGGCCTGGGAATATGACTGAAGTTTGATTCTGGAAATCTGTGGCCTGGGAACTTGACTGAGGTTTGATGGCAGAAATCTGTGGACTGGCAACATGACTGAGGTTTGATTGTAGAACCCTGTACCCTGGAAACATGACTGAGACCTGATACTTGAAACCCATGGCCTGGGAACTTGACATTGGTTTGATTCTTTAACCCTGTAGCCAGGGAACATGACTGAGGCGAGATTCTGGAATCCTGTGCCCAGGAAACATGACTGTGGCTTGGTACTGGAAACCCATGGCCTAGGAATTTGACATTGGTTTGATTCTGGAACCCTGTGGCCTGGGAACATGACTGAGGCGTGATTCTGGAATCCTGCGGCCTGGGAACATGACATCTGTTTAGATTATGGAATACTGTGCCCTGGGAACCTGACTGAAAGCTTGGTTCTGGAATCCTGTGGACTGGGAACATGACTGAGGTTTGATTCTGGAACCATGTGGCCTGGGAATATGACTGTGGTTTGATTTTGGAAACCATTGGCCTGTGAACATGACTGATGTTAGATTGAGGAATCCTGGGGCCTGGGAACATGACATCACTTTGGATTCTGGTACCCTGTTGCCTGGGAACATGAAATCGGTTTGATTGTGGAAACCTGTGGTCTGGGAATATGACTGAGGTTTGATGGTGGTATCCTATGGCCTGGCAACATGACTGAGGTTTGATTCTGGATCCCTGTGGCCAGGGAACATGACTGAGGCGTGATTCTGGGAAACTGTGGCCTGGGAATATGACTGAGGTTTGACTCTGGAAATCTGTGGCCTGGGAACTTGACTGAGGTTTGATGGCAGAAATCTGTGGACTGGCAACATTACTTAGGTTTGATTGTAGAACCCTGTGCTATGGAAACATGACTGAGACCTGATACTTGAAACGCATGGCCTGGGAAATTGACATTGGTTTGATTCTGGAACCCTGTGGACTGGGAACATGACTGAGGTTTTATTCTGGAACCCTGTAGCCTGGGAATATAACTGAGGATTGTTGCTGGAACCCTGTGGCCTGGGAACATGACTGAGGCGTGATTCTGGAAAAGTGTGGCCTGGGAATATGACTGAGGTTTGATTCTGGAAATCTGTGGCCTGGGAACTTGACTGAGGTTTGATGGCAGAAATCTGTGGACTGGCAACATTACTGAGGTTTGATTGTAGAACCCTGTGCCCTGGAAACATGACTGCGACCTGATACTTGAAACCCATGGCCTGGGAACTTGACATTGGTTTGATTCTGGAACCCTGTGGCCAGGAACAAGACTGAGGCGTGATTCTGGAATGTTGTGCCCTGGGAACATGAGATCTGTTTAGATTGTGGAATACTGGGCCCTGGGAACCTGACTGAGGCTTGGTTCTGGAACCCTGTGGACAGGGAACTTGACTGAGGTTTTATTCTGGAATCCTGTGGCCTGGGAACATGACATCAGTGGATTCTGGAACCCTGTGGCCGGGGAACATGACATCAGTGGATTCTGGAACCCTGTGGCCTGGGAACATGAGAACGGTTTGATTCTGGAACCCTGTGGCCTGGGAACATGTCTGAGGTTTGATGGTGGAAACCAGTGGCTTGGCAACATGACTGAGGTTTGTTTCTGGAACCCTGTTCCCTGGGAACATGAGTGAGTTTTGCTTCTGGACACCTTTGTCCTGGGAACATGACTGTGGTTTGATTGTGGAACCATGGGTCCTGCAAACATGACTGAGGTTTGATTCTGGAACCATGTGTCCTGGGAATATGACTGAGCTTTGATTCTGGAAATCTGTGGCCTGGGAACTTGACTGAGGTTTGATGGCAGAAATCTGTGGACTGGCAACATTACTTAGGTTTGATTGTAGAACCCTGTGCTATGGAAACATGACTGAGACCTGATACTTGAAACGCATGGCCTGGGAAATTGACATTTGTTTGATTCTGGAACCCTGTGGACTGGGAACATGACTGAGGTTTTATTCTGGAACCCTGTAGCCTGGGAATATAACTGAGGATTGTTGCTGGAACCCTGTGGCCTGGGAACATGACTGAGGCGTGATTCTGGAAAAGTGTGGCCTGGGAATATGACTGAGGTTTGATTCTGGAAATCTGTGGCCTGGGAACTTGACTGAGGTTTGATGGCAGAAATCTGTGGACTGGCAACATTACTGAGGTTTGATTGTAGAACCCTGTGCCCTGGAAACATGACTGAGACCTGATACTTGAAACCCATGGCCTGGGAACTTGACATTGGTTTGATTCTGGAACCCTGTGGCCAGGAACAAGACTGAGGCGTGATTCTGGAATGCTGTGCCCTGGGAACATGAGATCTGTTTAGATTGTGGAATTCTGGGCCCTGGGAACCTGACTGAGGCTTGGTTCTGGAACCCTGTGGACAGGCAACTTGACTGAGGTTTTATTCTGGAATCCTGTGGCCTGGGAACATGACATCAGTGGATTCTGGAACCCTGTGGCCGGGGAACATGACATCAGTGGATTCTGGAACCCTGTGGCCGGGGAACATGAGAACGGTTTGATTCTGGAAGCCTGTGGCTTGGGAATATGTCTGAGGTTTGATGGTGGAAACCTGTGGCTTGGCAACATGACTGAGGTTTGTTTCTGGAACCCTGTTCCCTGGGAACATGAGTGAGTTTTGCTTCTGAACACCTTTGTCCTGGGAACATGACTGTGGTTTGATTGTGGAACCATGGGTCCTGCAAACATGACTGAGGTTTGATTCTGGAACCATGTGTCCTGGGAATATGACTGAGCTTTGATTCTGGAAATCTGTGGCCTGGGAACTTGACTGAGGTTTGATGGCAGAAATCTGTGGACTGGCAACATGACTGAGGTTTGATTGTAGAACCCTCTGCCCTGGAAACATGACTGCGACCTGATACTTGAAACCCATGGCTTGGGAACTTGACATTGGTTTGATTCTGGAACCCTGTGGCCAGGGAACATGACTGAGGCGAGATTCTGGAATCCTGTGCCCAGGAAACATGACTGTGGCTTGGTACTGGAAACCCATGGCCTAGGAATTTGACATTGGTTTGATTCTGGAACCCTGTGGCCTGGGAACATGACTGAGGCGTGATTCTGGAATCCTGCGGCCTGGGAACATGACATCTGTTTAGATTATGGAATACTGTGCCCTGGGAACCTGACTGAAAGCTTGGTTCTGGAATCCTGTGGACTGGGAACATGACTGAGGTTTGATTCTGGAACCATGTGGCCTGGGAATATGACTGTGGTTTGATTTTGGAAACCATTGGCCTGTGAACATGACTGATGTTAGATTGAGGAATCCTGGGGCCTGGGAACATGACATCACTTTGGATTCTGGTACCCTGTTGCCTGGGAACATGAAATCGGTTTGATTGTGGAAACCTGTGGTCTGGGAATATGACTGAGGTTTGATGGTGGTACCCTATGGCCTGGCAACATGACTGAGGTTTGATTCTGGATCCCTGTGGCCAGGGAACATGACTGAGGCGTGATTCTGGAAAACTGTGCCCTGGAAATATGACTGAGGTTTGATTCTGGAAATCTGTGGCCTGGGAACTTGACTGAGGTTTGATGGCAGAAATCTGTGGACTGGCAACATTACTGAGGTTTGACTGTTGAACCCTGTGCTCTGGAAACATGACTGCAACCTGATACTTGAAACGCATGGCCTGGGAAATTGACATTGGTTTGATTCTGGAACCCTGTGGACCGGGAACATGACTGAGGTTTTATTCTGGAACCCTGTAGCCTGGGAATATAACTGAGGATTGTTTCTGGAACCCGGTGGCCTGGTAACATGACTGAGGCGTGATTCTGGAAAAGTGTGGCCTGGGAATATGACTGAGGTTTGATTCTGGAAATCTGTGGCCTGGGAACTTGACTGAGGTTTGATGGCAGAAATCTGTGGACTGGCAACATTACTGAGGTTTGATTGTATAACCCTGTGCCCTGGAAACATGACTGCGACCTGATACTTGAAACCCATGGCCTGGGAATTTGACATTGGTTTGATTCTGGAACCCTGTGGCCAGGAACAAGACTGAGGCGTGATTCTGGAATTCTGTTGCCTGGTAACAAGACATCTGTTTAGATTGTGGAATACTGGGCCCTGGGAATCTGACTGAGGCTTGGTTTTGGTACCCTGTGGACTGGGAACATGACTGAGGTTTTATTCTGGAACCCTGTAGCCTGCGAAAATAACTGAGGATTGTTTCTCGAACCCTGTGGCCTGGGAACATGACATCAGTGGATTCTGGAACCCTGTGGCCTGGGAACATGAGAACGGTTTGATTCTGGAACCCTGTGGCCTGGGAACATGTCTGAGGTTTGATGGTGGAAACCTGTGGCTTGGCAACATGACTGAGGTTTGTTTCTGGAACCCTGTTCCCTGGGAACATGACTGAGGTTTGATTCTGGACACCTTTGTGCTGGGAACATGACTGTGTTCTGATTGTAGAATCATGGGTCCTGCAAACATGACTGAGGTTTGATTCTGGAACCATGTGTCCTGCGAATATGACTGAGGTTTGATATTGGAAATCTTTGGCCTGGGAACTTGACTGAGGTTTGATGGCAGAAACCTGTGGACTGGCAACATGACTGAGGTTTGATTGTAGAACCCTGTGCCCTGGAAATATGACTGTGGCCTGGTAGTGGAAACCCATGGCCTAGGAGTTTGACATTGGTTTGATTCTGGAACGCTGTGGCCTGGGAACATGACTGAGGCGTGATTCTGGAAAAGTGTGGCCTGGGAATATGACTGAAGTTTGATTCTGGAAATCTGTGGCCTGGGAACTTGACTGAGGTTTGATGGCAGAAATCTGTGGACTGGCAACATGACTGAGGTTTGATTGTAGAACCCTGTACCCTGGAAACATGACTGAGACCTGATACTTGAAACCCATGGCTTGGGAACTTGACATTGCTTTGATTCTGGAACCCTGTGGCCAGGGAACATGACTGAGGCGAGATTCTGGAATCCTGTGCCCAGGAAACATGACTGTGGCTTGGTACTGGAAACCCATGGCCTAGGAATTTGACATTGGTTTGATTCTGGAACCCTGTGGCCTGGGAACATGACTGAGGCGTGATTCTGGAATCCTGCGGCCTGGGAACATGACATCTGTTTAGATTATGGAATACTGTGCCCTGGGAACCTGACTGAAAGCTTGGTTCTGGAATCCTGTGGACTGGGAACATGACTGAGGTTTGATTCTGGAACCATGTGGCCTGGGAATATGACTGTGGTTTGATTTTGGAAACCATTGGCCTGTGAACATGACTGATGTTAGATTGAGGAATCCTGGGGCCTGGGAACATGACATCACTTTGGATTCTGGTACCCTGTTGCCTGGGAACATGAAATCGGTTTGATTGTGGAAACCTGTGGTCTGGGAATATGACTGAGGTTTGATGGTGGTATCCTATGGCCTGGCAACATGACTGAGGTTTGATTCTGGATCCCTGGGGCCAGGGAACATGACTGAGGCGTGATTCTGGAAAACTGTGGCCTGGGAATATGACTGAGGTTTGACTCTGGAAATCTGTGGCCTGGGAACTTGACTGAGGTTTGATGGCAGAAATCTATGGACTGGCAACATTACTTAGGTTTGATTGTAGAACCCTGTGCTCTGGAAACATGACTGTGACCTGATACTTGAAACGCATGGCCTGAGAAATTGACATTGGTTTGATTCTGGAACCCTGTGGACTGGGAACATGACTGAGGTTTTATTCTGGAACCCTGTAGCCTGGGAATATAACTGAGGATTGTTTCTGGAACCCGGTGGCCTGGTAACATGACTGAGGCGTGATTCTGGAAAAGTGTGGCCTGGGAATATGACTGAGGTTTGATTCTGGAAATCTGTGGCCTGGGAACTTGACTGAGGTTTGATGGCAGAAATCTGTGGACTGGCAACATTATTGAGGTTTGATTGTATAACCCTGTGCCCTGGAAACATGACTGCGACCTGATACTTGAAACCCATGGCCTGGGAATTTGACATTGGTTTGATTCTGGAACCCTGTGGCCAGGAACAAGACTGAGGCGTGATTCTGGAATCCTGTTGCCTGGGAACATGACATCTGTTTAGATTGTGGAATACTGGGCCCTGGGAATCTGACCGAGGCTTGGTTTTGGTACCCTGTGGACTGGGAACATGACTGAGGTTTTATTCTGGAACCCTGTAGCCTGCGAAAATAACTGAGGATTGTTTCTCGAACCCTGTGGCCTGGGAACATGACATCAGTGGATTCTGGAACCCTGTGGCCTGGGAACATGAGAACGGTTTGATTCTGGAACCCTGTGGCCTGGGAACATGTCTGAGGTTTGATGGTGGAAACCTGTGGCTTGGCAACATGACTGAGGTTTGTTTCTGGAACCCTGTTCCCTGGGAACATGACTGAGGTTTGATTCTGGACACCTTTGTGCTGGGAACATGACTGTGTTCTG